>NC_084627.1:48986248-49036248 GCF_033978795.1 Nerophis ophidion | reverse complement strand
GAGTCATATTGCAGTCCACACGTATCTTTTATGTTTCACTGCCATCTGCTGGTCACACTTCGCTTCACCATGTACCAAATTAAATTGCTTCGAGGTCGGAAAGCACAACGAGAATTAACATGTTGGTGTTTCGTTTACTGCGATGAGGTGGCAACTTGTTCAGGGTGTACACTGCCTTCCGCCCAATTGCAGCTGAGATAGGCACCAGCGCCCCCCACGACTCCCAAGGAAATAAGCGGTAGGAAATAGATGGATGGATGGGTGTTTTGTTTACTTGAGTCATATTGCAACCTACACATATCTCTTATGTTTGACTGCCATCTACTGGTCACACTTCACTTCACCATGTACCAAATTAAATTGCTTCAAGGTAGGTAAGCACAACGCAAATTAAAATGTTGGTGTTTCGTTTACTTAAGTCACATTGCAGTCTACACGTATCTCTTATGTTTGACCGCCATCTACTGGTCACACTTTGCTTCACCATGTACCAAATTACATTTCTTCGAGGTCGGTAAGCACAACGCAAATTAACATGTTGGTGTTTCGTTCACTTGAGTTATATTGCAGTCAACACATATCTCTTATGTTTGACTGCCATCTACTGGTCACACTTCACTTCACCATGTACCAAATTATATTGCTTCAAGGTCGGTAAGCACAACGCAAATTAAAATGTTGGTGTTTCGTTTACTAAAGTCATATTGCAGTCTACACGTATCTCTTATGTTTGACTGCCATCTACTGGTCACATTTCGCTTCACCATGTACCAAATTAAATTTCTTCGAGGTCGGTAAGCGCAACGCAAATTAACAATTTGGTGTTTCGTTTACTTGAGTCATATTGCAGTCCACACATATCTCTAATGTTTGACTGCCATCTAGTGGTCGCACTTCACTTCACCATGTACCAAACTAAATTGCTTCGAGGTCGGTAAGCACAATCGGGATTATTCCGTACATTAGGCGCACCGGGTTATAAGGCGCACTGTCGAGTTTTGAGAAAATAAAATGATTTTAAGTGCGCCCTATAGTTCGAAAAATAGGGTACTCGAAATGAACACCAGAGAAGTTTATTCGATCAAATATGAACCATCATTCAGTCAGAGGCGATTGCTCCGTGATGACAAGGGAGGTTGAATTTCCCATTTAAAAATCAAGCAAACAACTTATCAAATATGTATTGTCGAATTTAACAGTAAAATCCATCAAGGTGCGGTGCAGCTTCATAGCTTACCAAAGTCCTACTAAAACATTTTGAGGGATTTTTGAGCGCCATGTGTAATGTTCTATATTTTCAATGGAACATATACAATGTTGGTGTTTCATTTACTTAAGTCATATTGTAGTCTACACACATCTCTTATGTGTGACTGCCATCTACTGGTCCCACTTATCATTTCAGTATGTACCAAATAAAATAGCTTCGAGGTCGGTAAGCACAACCAAAAGTATTCTGTACATTAGGCGCACTTGGTTATAAGGTGCTGTGACAGACTCTTGCAGTCGTCGTGCGGGTTCCATGGACCACTCAGGAAGGACATGATCGTCGAGCAGGTTTTTCTCTTTTATTTTTTCAAATAAAGCTTGTCTTCAAGTTGGATCGCTTTTCAGCTCCTTCTCCACTGCTCGCTCCTCGGTCGCTTTTCAGCCGCCTGCGTCGTCGTCTCTCGTGCGATGTTCTCTCTCGCTCCTTATCCGTTGCTGCAGGTTCTGAAACTCCTTTTGCCCCGATCTCTCCTCCTTCTTCCCTTTTATACACTGCGAGGAGATACGTAGATTGTTTACCGATGTGCGAGCCACGCACCTGATCTAGATTGCGGCGTCGCTCCCAGCACGCCCCGCCTCTCCGCTCAGCCGCATCCTCCACCTCCTTGCCGCCATCTTAGGCAGGGCTCCAGCGTGCCCTGCCCAGCCACAGTCGCACTGTCGAGTTTTGAGAAAATGGAGGGATTTTAAGTGCGCCTTATATTCCAAAAATATGGTACTACCTCTACCTTAAGTAGGGGGTCATCTCCCTATTGGTTCCAGTGTCACATCGAATAATGACATTGCTGATTCTGAGTTTAAAAGTATTTGTCCTGGAAAACATTGAAGATCCTTGGCGTTTAAACATGAATTATTCTTTAGTATTCAAAAGCACGTCGCCCCCTTCTTTTCTCTTGCTAATTCCGTGCATTAGAAAATCCTTCACACGACCTTGTATCTTTTCACAAACTAAAAATCGCGTTTGACCCGCAAGCCACTTCGGATTCACTCCACTGCAGCAAAACATCTTTTGGGAAATTAATGGAGAGCAATATCAGGGAAAAAAAACAAAAACAAAAAAAAAGCAAATGAAAAGGAGGCAGTGATGTGGAGCGGTTTTAATGAAATAATCATCAGGAATGTTTGTAAAGACAAAATCAACACATGGTTACATGCGGGAAGCATCGGATGGAATTTATCTGTGATTGTTTTGGCATTGAAAACGCTGACAGTTCTCATAGTGGGTTGAAAGACCCTCCATCCATCTTCTTCCGCTTATCCGAGGTTGGGTCACGGGGGCAGCAGCCTAAGCAGGGAAGCCCAGACTTTTTCTCCCCAACCACTTGGTACAGCTCTTCCCAGGGGATCCCAAGGCGTTCCCAGGCCAGCCGGGAGACATAGTCTTCCCAAGGTGTCCTGGGTCTTCCCCGTGGCCTCCTACCGGTCGGACGTGCCCGAAACACCTACCCAGGGAGGTGTTCGGGTGGCATCCCGAGGGCAGCGATTTAGATGTCAAGAGGCGGGGAGCGAACCTGCAACCCTTAGATTTCTGGCAAGGTCACTCTACCCGCTACGCCGTATCGACCCTTAGAGAAACTTTACTGATCCACAAGGGAAATTGCTCCACACAGGAGCTCAGTTACAAAAGATAAAAAGGACAATGCAGGTATAAAATAGACTAAAAATTTACCAATATCAAATATATGTAATGTTGTAGAGGTTGCCCTCTAGTGGGTTCTTCAGACCACCACAGACTGCCAGGAATTTAGGTTATAACACTCAGTCTTTTGCTTTTCAGCCCAGCGTCTTTACTGCGTTCGTGTCTCTCAGCAACAACTCCAACTACTCGTTTCCTCACGGCTGCTGCTGATAAAGGCGACAGGTGATTAGATAACAAGGCCCACCTGGGCCATCTACGCACCTGTCGCTGTCTTCGAGGCCGTCCCTGACACAAAACATTCCGCGGCAGGCCCACAGGCCACGCCCCCCTCCAGGAATGTATAGTGATATATTACACTATATGATATATACAATATATAACAAATCCCAATTACCATGTACAATATTACAGTATATGTAATATTGTAATACGTAGAATATATAAATACTGTTTTCATAAAGCTGGCAACATTGTGTTTATGGTGTGACAGGGGCCCGCTTCAGATGTATCGGGGCCAAGGATCTGGCGCTATGCCTCTAATTGTCGTTGGCAACCATCATCCTGAAGAAAACGATCCCAAGTACTATCAGTGATGTGAGGATCATTCAATCTTTTTTTGTCATTCATTCGAAAAAACCTTCAGCACAGCGTCTTAACTGCGTCCGTGTCTTTCAGCAGCAACTCCAACTACTCGTTTCCTCACGGCTGCTGCTAATAAAGGTGACAGGTGATTAGACAGCAAGGCCCACCTGGGCCATCTACACACCTGTCGCTGTCTTCGCGGGGGGCCCTGACACACCCCGTTCCGCGGCAGGCCCACAGGCCACGCCCCCCTCCAGGAATGTATACTGATATATTATACTATATGATATATACAATATATAATAAATCCCAATTACCATGTACAATATTACAGTATATGTAATATTGTAATACGTAGAATATATAAATACTGTTTTCATAAAGCTGGCAACATTGTGTTTATGGTGTGACAGGGGCCCGCTTCAGATGTATCGGGGCCAAGGATCTGGCGCTATGCCTCTAATTGTCGTTGGCAACCATCATGCTGAAGAAAACGATCCCAAGTACTATCAGTGATGTGAGGATCATTCAATCTTTTTTTGTCATTCATTCGAAAAAACCTTCAGCACAGCGTCTTAACTGCGTCCGTGTCTTTCAGCAGCAACTCCAACTACTCGTTTCCTCACGGCTGCTGCTAATAAAGGTGACAGGTGATTAGACAGCAAGGCCCACCTGGGCCATCTACACACCTGTCGCTGTCTTCGCGGGGGGCCCTGACACACCCCGTTCCGCGGCAAGCCCGCAGGCCACGCCCCCCTCCACAAATGTTTACATATTATATATGCTGATATATTATATTATTATATTATATATTTTATACAATATTTAACAAATCCCAATTACCATGTACAATGTTACAGTATATGTAATATTTTAATATGTAAAACATGTAAATATTTTTTTCATAAAGCTGGCAACATTGTGTTTATGGTCTGACGGGGGCCTGCTTCAGATGTATCGGGGCCAAGGATCTGGCGCTATGCCTCGTGTTGTTGTTGGCAACAATCATGCTGAAAAAAACGATCCTGAGTACTCTCAGTGATGTGAGGATCATTCAATCTTTTTTTGTCATTCATTCGAAAAAACCTTCAACACAGCATCTTTAGTGCGTCCGTGTCCTTCAGCAGCAACTCCAACTACTCGTTTCCTCACGGCTGCTGCTAATAAAGGTGACAGGTGATTAGACAGCAAGGCCCACCTGGGCCATCTACACACCTGTCGCTGTCTTCGCGGGGGGCCCTGACACACCCCGTTCCGCGGCAAGCCCGCAGGCCACGCCCCCCTCCACGAATGTTTACATATTATATATGCTGATATATTATATTATTATATTATATATTTTATACAATATTTAACAAATCCCAATTGCCCTGTACAATGTTACAGTATATGTAATATTTTAATATGTAAAACATGTAAATATTTTTTTCATAAAGCTGGCAACATTGTGTTTATGGTCTGACGGGGGCCTGCTTCAGATGTATCGGGGCCAAGGATCTGGCGCTATGCCTCGTGTTGTTGTTGGCAACAATCATGCTGAAGAAAACGATCCTAAGTACTATCAGTGATGTGAGGATCATTCAATCTTTTTTTGTCATTCATTCGAAAAAACCTCCAACACAGCATCTTTAGTGCGTCCGTGTCCTTCAGCAGCAACTCCAACTACTCGTTTCCTCACGGCTGCTGCTAATAAAGGCGACAGGTGATTAGATAACAAAGCCCACCTGGGCCATCTACGCACCTGTCGCTGTCTTCGAGGCCCGCCCTGAAACACCCCGTTCCAAAGCAAACCACGCCCCCCTCCAGGAATGTATACTGATATATTATACTATATAATATATACAATATATAACAAATCCCAATTACCATGTACAATATTACAGTATATGTAATATTGTAATACATAAAATATATAAATACTGTTTTCATAAATCTAGCAACATTGTGTTTATGCTGTGACGGGGGCCCGCTTCCGATGTATCGGGGCCAAGGATTTGGCGCTATGCCTCGTGTTGTTGTTGGCAACCATCATGCTGAAGAAAACAACCCAAGTACTATCAGTGATGTGAGGATCATTCAATCTTTTTTTGTCATTCATTCGAAAAAACCTTCAACACAGCATCTTTACTGCGTCCGTGTCCTTCAGCAGCAACTCCTACTACTCGTTTCTTCACGGCTGCTGCTAATAAAGGTGACAAGTGATCAGAAAACAAGGCCCACCTGGGCCATCTATGCACCTGTGGCTGTCTTCGAGCCCGGCCCTGACACACCCCGTTCCGAAGCAGGCCACACACCCCTCCAAAAATGTACACTGATATATTATACTATATAATATATACAATATAAAACAAATCCCAATTACCATGTACAATATTACAGTATATGTAATATTGTAATATGTAAAATATATAAATACTGTTTTCATAAAGCTGGCAACATCGTGTTTATGGTCTGATGAGGGCCCGCTTCAGATGTATCGGGGCCAAGGATCTGGCGCTATGCCTCTGATTGTCGTTGGCGACCAACATGCTGAAAAAAGCAATCCTAAGTACTATCAGTGATGTGAGGATAATTTGATCTTTATTTGTCATTCATTCGAAAGAACCTTCAGCACAGCGTCTTTACTGCGTCCGTGTCTCTCAGCAACAACTCCAACTACTCGTTTCCTCACAGCTGCTGTTAATAAAGGCGACAGGTGATCAGATAACAAGGCCCACCTGGGCCATCTATGCACCTGTGGCTGTCTTCGAGGCCGGCCCTGACACACCCCGTTCCGAAGCAGGCCACGCCCCCCTCCAAGAATGTATACTGATATATTATACCATATAATATATACAATATATAACAAATCCCAATTACCATGTAAAATATTACAGTGTATGTAATTTTGTAATTGGTAAAATATATAAATATTGATTTCATAAAGCTGGCAGCATTGTGTTTATGGTCTGACGGGGGCCCGCTTCAGATGTACCGGGGCCAAGGATTTGGCGCTATGCCTCTGATTGCCGTTGGCGACCAACATGCTGAAAAAACCAATCCTAAGTACTCTCAGTGATGTGATTATCATTTGATCTTTATTTGTCATTCATTCGAAAGAACCTTCAGCACAGCGTCTTTACTGCGTCCGTGTCCTTCAGCAACAACTCCAACTACTCGTTTCCTCACGGCTGCTGTTAATAAAGGCGACAGGTGATTAGACAGCAAGGCCCACCTGGGCCATCTATGCACCTGTCGCTGTCTTCGAGGCTGGCCCTGACACACCCCGTTCCGCGTCAAGCCCGCAAGCCACGCCCCCCTCCACAAATGTTTACATATTATATATACAGCATATCATATATACTGATATATCATATTATTATATTATATATTAAATACAATATTTAACGAATCCCAATTACCATGTACAATGTTACATTATATGTAATATTTTAATATGTAAAACCTGTAAATATTGTTTTCATAAAGCTGGCAACATTGTGTTTATGGTCTGACGGGGGCCCGCTTCAGATGTATCGGGGCCAAGGATTTGGCGCTATGCCTCTGGTTGCTGAAGAAAACGATCCTAAGTATTATCAGTGATGTGAGGATCATTCAATCTTTTTTTGCTCATTCATTCGAAAAAACCTTCAGCACAACATCTTTACTGCATCCATGGCTCTCACCAACAATTCCAACTACTCGTTTCCTCACGGCTGCTGTTACTAAAGGCGACAGGTGATTAGACAGCAAGGCCCACCTGGGCCATCTACACACCTGTAGCTGTCTTCGAGGCGGGTCCTGACACACCCCGTTCCGCGGCAAGCCGCAGGCCACGCCCCCCTCCACAAATGTTTACATATTATATATACTGATATATTATATTATTATATTATATATTACATACAATATTTAACAATTACCATGTACAATGTTACAGTATATGTAATATTTTAATATGTAAAACATGTAAATATTGTTTTCATAAAGCTGGCAACATTGTGTTTATGGTCTGACGGGGGCCCGCTTCAGATGTATCGGGGCCAAGGATCTGGCGCTATGCCTCTGGTTGTCGTTGGCAACCAACATGCTGAAGAAAACGATCCCAAGTACTATCAGTGATGTGAGGATCATTCAATCTTTTTTTGTCATTCATTCGAAAAAACCTCCAACACAGCATCTTTAGTGCGTCCGTGTCCTTCAGCAGCAACTCCAACTACTCGTTTCCTCACGGCTGCTGCTAATAAAGGCGACAGATGATTAGATAACAAAGCCCACCTGGGCCATCTACGCACCTGTCGCTGTCTTCGAGGCCGGCCCTGAAACACCCCGTTCCAAAGCAGACCACGCCCCCCTCCAGGAATGTATACTGATATATTATACTATATAATATATACAATATATAACAAATCCCAATTACCATGTACAATATTACAGTATATGTAATATTGTAATACATAAAATATATAAATACTGTTTTCATAAATCTAGCAACATTGTGTTTATGCTGTGACGGGGGCCCGCTTCCGATGTATCGGGGCCAAGGATTTGGCGCTATGCCTCGTGTTGTTGTTGGCAACCATCAGGCTGAAGAAAACAACCCAAGTACTATCAGTGATGTGAGGATCATTCAATCTTTTTTTGTCATTCATTCGAAAAAACCTTCAACACAGCATCTTTACTGCGTCCGTGTCCTTCAGCAGCAACTCCTACTACTCGTTTCTTCAAGGCTGCTGCTAATAAAGGTGACAAGTGATCAGAAAACAAGGCCCACCTGGGCCATCTATGCACCTGTGGCTGTCTTCGAGCCCGGCCCTGACACACCCCGTTCCGAAGCAGGCCACACACCCCTCCAAAAATGTACACTGATATATTATACTATATAATATATACAATATAAAACAAATCCCAATTACCATGTACAATATTACAGTATATGTAATATTGTAATATGTAAAATATATAAATACTGTTTTCATAAAGCTGGCAACATCGTGTTTATGGTCTGATGAGGGCCCGCTTCAGATGTACCGGGGCCAAGGATCTGGCGCTATGCCTCTGATTGTCGTTGGCGACCAACATGCTGAAAAAAGCAATCCTAAGTACTATCAGTGATGTGAGGATAATTTGATCTTTATTTGTCATTCATTCGAAAGAACCTTCAGCACAGCGTCTTTACTGCGTCCGTGTCTCTCAGCAACAACTCCAACTACTCGTTTCCTCACGGCTGCTGTTAATAAAGGCGACAGGTGATCAGATAACAAGGCCCACCTGGGCCATCTATGCACCTGTGGCTGTCTTCGAGGCCGGCCCTGACACACCCCGTTCCGAAGCAGGCCACGCCCCCCTCCAAGAATGTATACTGATATATTATACCATATAATATATACAATATATAACAAATCCCAATTACCATGTAAAATATTACAGTGTATGTAATTTTGTAATTGGTAAAATATATAAATATTGATTTCATAAAGCTGGCAGCATTGTGTTTATGGTCTGACGGGGGCCCGCTTCAGATGTACCGGGGCCAAGGATTTGGCGCTATGCCTCTGATTGCCGTTGGCGACCAACATGCTGAAAAAACCAATCCTAAGTACTCTCAGTGATGTGATTATCATTTGATCTTTATTTGTCATTCATTCGAAAGAACCTTCAGCACAGCGTCTTTACTGCGTCCGTGTCCTTCAGCAACAACTCCAACTACTCGTTTCCTCACGGCTGCTGTTAATAAAGGCGACAGGTGATTAGACAGCAAGGCCCACCTGGGCCATCTATGCACCTGTCGCTGTCTTCGAGGCTGGCCGTGACACACCCCGTTCCGCGTCAAGCCCGCAGGCCACGCCCCCCTCCACAAATGTTTACATATTATATATACAGCATATCATATATACTGATATATCATATTATTATATTATATATTAAATACAATATTTAACGAATCCCAATTACCATGTACAATGTTACATTATATGTAATATTTTAATATGTAAAACCTGTAAATATTGTTTTCATAAAGCTGGCAACATTGTGTTTATGGTCTGACGGGGGCCCGCTTCAGATGTATCGGGGCCAAGGATTTGGCGCTATGCCTCTGGTTGCTGAAGAAAACGATCCTAAGTACTATCAGTGATGTGAGGATCATTCAATCTTTTTTTGCTCATTCATTCGAAAAAACCTTCAGCACAACATCTTTACTGCATCCATGGCTCTCACCAACAATTCCAACTACTCGTTTCCTCACGGCTGCTGTTACTAAAGGCGACAGGTGATTAGACAGCAAGGCCCACCTGGGCCATCTACACACCTGTAGCTGTCTTCGAGGCGGGTCCTGACACACCCCGTTCCGCGGCAAGCCGCAGGCCACGCCCCCCTCCACAAATGTTTACATATTATATATACTGATATATTATATTATTACATTATATATTACATACAATATTTAACAATTACCATGTACAATGTTACAGTATATGTAATATTTTAATATGTAAAACATGTAAATATTGTTTTCATAAAGCTGGCAACATTGTGTTTATGGTCTGACGGGGGCCCGCTTCAGATGTATCGGGGCCAAGGATCTGGCGCTATGCCTCTGGTTGTCGTTGGCAACCAACATGCTGAAGAAAACGATCCCAAGTACTATCAGTGATGTGAGGATCATTCAATCTTTTTTTGCTCATTCATTCGAAAAAACCTTCTGAAATAACAACGCGCCTGTGCAGTAAAAAAATGAATGAATGAGTGAGATTGCTCGCCACTCAGCGCTCTTTTTATTGTCTTATTTGTGTCAGGCTTGGCCATGTTTCAGTTTTTCCTCTGTGTTTGTCCTTGTTTCCTGTCAGTGCTCTTATTTTGTCTGTTTCCTGTTTGTCTCTCTATGAGTGCTGTATCTCCCCAGCTGTGGCTGATTGGCACCTGGCCACACCTGGTGTCAATCAGCCAGGCACTATTTAAAGCTGCCTTCCCCTCCAGTCAGTGCTGGATTATTGTCACCACTACCTGTCAATGTCATGAATACTTATCGTTGTAGCTGTGTCTACTTCTGTTCACTCTGCTCATGTCACAGTTCCTTCGTGTCACGGTAAGTGTTTTGGTTTCTAGTCCCCCGTTAGCCTTTGTGCTAGTTTTTGTTCATAGCCAAGTTTGTTCTCCGCCTTGTGCGCGCCTTTTACTTATACCCTTTTGTTTGTTCTTGTTTTAGTGTTAAATTAAATCATGTTTACCTGCACCGTGCCTGCCGCCTTCTCTGCATATTGGGGTTCGTCACAAACTCAACCTGACAATTTTTTTGGAGCCATTGGGACCAAGCTTCAAATTTGGAATCGGACATCAGCACCGTGGCCAAATGGTTCTCATGTGTGCGCCTGGAAAGGTCATCAAGCTAATAAACAACCCGAGCAACACCTGTGTGGGACGCCGTAAACCCGCCATTCTTCTTAAAAGCCCCGGGGGGGGGCATCATGCAGGGACGCCTCTAAACGGAAATAGACCGGTGAGCCGAGTTGGTGCATGTACGGCACATCCCATCAGACCCGCCTGGTCTACATTCTGTCGGCGCCCTCTCTGGTGATCGTTCATCATGCCGTCACAGGCCAGAGGGAGCGCCGCTGATGTATCTCCGCTGTGCAGCTTCCTCCCGGAGCAGGCGCTGGGGCCGCCGCATAATCAGCCGCATTCTTTTATGCCCCCAAAAATATCTCATCTGCATGAAGTTCATTGCATCTGATTGATCTTATCTCCGCCGAATTGATTCACTGCGAGTCACCTCGGATTGTTAACCTGCGCACAATGCTGCTGTGAGAGTGTCGCTAGCAGGGCCGGCCCCAGGCTTTTTGTGTCCCTAAACGAGATTTTGTTTGTGCTTATGTGGGTGTTATTGCATGCCGGGAGGGCTTTCTTAAAGGCCTACTGAAAGCCACTACTAGCAACCACACAGTCTGATAGTTTATATATCAATGATGAAATATTAACACAACACATGCCAATACGGACGGTTTTGTCACGATCCGCTATGCCAGGGGTGCCCACACTTTTTCTGCAGGCGAGCTACTTTTCAATCGACCAACTCGAGGGGATCTACCTCATTTATATATATCATTTATATGTATTTATTTATGAAAGAGACATTTTTGTAAACAAGTTAAATGTGTTTAATGATAATACAAGCATGTGTAACACATATAGATGTCTTTCTTTCACAAAGACAAGAATATAAGTTGGTGTATTACCTGATTCTGATGACTTGCATTGATTGGAATCAGACAGTAATGATGATAACGCCCACATTTTCAAATGGAGGAGAAAAAAAGTTGTCCTTTCTGTACAATACCACATGAAAGTGGTTGGTTTTTGGCATCTAATTCATCCAGCTTCCATACACTTTACAAGAAAAACATTGGCGGCAAATTCCGTAGCTTGCTTGATTGACATTCACGGCACCCGAGGGTCTTGTGAGATGACGCTGGCTGCTGCCAGTTCATTATTATGAAAAAATGACAGAGAGGAAGGCCAGAAACACTTTTTATTTCAACAGACTCTCGCGCCGTCCCTTCCGTCAAAACTCTAAAGGCCGACTGCACATTTCCTATCTTCACAATAAAAGCCCTGCTTCATGCTGCCTGCGCTAACAAAATAAGAGTCTCGGAAAGCTGGCGTGCACAAGTGATGTGCACGCCAGCTTTCTGAGGGATCGCTTGTGCACGCCAGTTTTCCGAGACTCTGTATTTAGTTAATAATATTGTGAGAGTCCAGTCCATAGCGGATCTAACATAATAGTGAGAGTCCAGTCCATAGTGGATCTAACATAAGAGTGTGCAAGTCCAGTCCATAGTGGATCTAACATAATAGTATGAGAGTCCTGTCCATAGTGGATCTGACAGAATAGTGAGAGTCCAGTCCATAGTGGATCTAACATAATAGTGAGAGTCCAGTCCATAGTGGATCTAACATAGTAGTGTGAGAGTCCAGTCCATAGTGGATCTAACATAATAGTGAGAGTCCAGTCCATAGTGGATCTAACATAATAGTGAGAGTCCAGTCCATAGTGGATCTAACATAATAGTGAGAGTCCAGTCCATAGTGGATCCAACATAATAGTGAGAGTCCAGTCCATAGTGGATCTAACATAATAGTGAGAGTCCATTCCATAGCGAACCTAACATAATAGTGAGAGTCCAGTCCATAGTGGATCTAACATAATAGTGAGAGTCCAGTCCATAGTGGATCTAACATAATAGTGAGAGTCCAGTCCATAGTGGATCTAACATAATAGTGAGAGTCCAGTCCATAGTGGATCTAACATAATAGTGAGAGTCCAGTCCATAGTGGATCTAACATAATAGTGAGAGTCCAGTCCATAGTGGATCTAACATAATAGTGTGAGAGTTCAGTCTATAGTGGATCTAACATAATAGAGTGCAAGTCCAGTCCATAGTGGATCTAACATAATAGTGTGCAAGTCCAGTCCATAGTGGATCTGACATAATAGTGTGAGAGTTCAGTCTATAGTGGATCTAATATAATAGAGTGCAAGTCCAGTCCATAGTGGATCTAACATAATAGTGTGCAAGTCCAGTCCATAGTGGATCTGACATAATAGTGGGAGTCCAGTCCACAGTGGGGCCAGCAGGAGATCATCATGAGTGAAGACAGGTCAGCAGAGCAGAAACGTCCCCAACAGATGCACCGATGAGTGGTCTACCCTTCGTCCCAACTTTGGACAGCTAGCGGGTCATCTGTGGTCACTTAATCTGTCCCCACTCTCTTCACGGACGGGGAGAGCAGAAAAAAAACGGCAGATCAACTGGTCTATTTAAAGGCCAGAGTATACAAATGAGTTTTAAGATGGGACTTAAATGCTTCTACTGAGGTAGCATCTCTAACTGTTACCTCTACAACATTCCAGAGTACTGAAGCCCGAATAAAAAACACTCTATAGCCCGCAGACTTTTTTTGGGCTCTGGGAGTCACTAATAAATATAAGTGGAACATAATAAGACTTCATTTATTCACTTCACCATGAAGCACTTCAGTCCAACAAAGGTGATGATGGGCTACTGAAGAACCCGGTCACCCTAACCCCCTAACCCCGTGGCCCCCTTTAGTCGTCGTGGCCCCCAAACAACTGCATGGACTGTTTATGCCAGAGGCCGGCCCTGGCTGGTGGACTAGATTGAAACCACGGTCTTGTCCTCCCACTCATTCCTGTTTTTTACGCGGTGATTTAATATTTAGGCCATTTGTACGCCGCGCGTTTAAACCTGGACGCCTTTTTCTTTTTTCTGCCAACCACTTACTGCCACAATTAACCCAGCGCTGTAAATAATGCATAATCCCTTATCTTAATAGTGTGGGTGTGTATGTTTTACATTCTAAATTGAGTCACTGCGACCGGGAAGAGGGTGCGTAATGAAACCCACAGGGTCTAGTTTACAAGGAATAAATGCTATTTCTAAACAGGAATTATCTATGCGGCTGAGTAGCATCTAAATACAGAGCCTCTGAGACACCGGCTTGAGAGGTTTTTTTTTGGACGGACCTCGTCGGTATGGGTGAAGCCGTGGAGTTATTTGCAGCTGCACAGATCTGCCTCTGCAGCCCTGAGAGGGAAAAGACACCACTGACATTACTTTGTGTGCTTCTGCAGCTTTTACTGTTTATCAACTGGCACACTTGTTTGTTCCGCTTTTAGACCAGTGGGTTGCTTGAAGCGTAACTTCAAGATGTATCCACGCTATCTGTCCGTATCGCCGCCATGCCTGTGTCTGTTTCTATTTTCAAGCCCCATCCCTGTCTTAAGTTGTTTTGCTAATGCTTTGTGTCAACTCCTATTAGGGTTCTACGGTATACCAATATTAGTATAGTACCGCAACACTAATGAATCATATTACGTACTATACCGCCTCTGAAAAGTATCGATCCGCCATCCCCCCTACCCCCTTGCACCCTTGTGGCCGTCACGTCGTCTAATTGCTGGTTTACGAGCAGAGGAGCATGTTCGGCAGCGCACAATCACGGAATCCTTACAAGCAGACACAGTGTGCAGACAGAAAAGGGAGAACGGACGCTGTTTGGCTTAAAACGTAAAGATAAAGGTAAAGCTACAACACTGAAATGCCCTCAGGAAGATGTGCTTTTGTTACATACTGAGAGGGTGTTGACAGTACAGACACAAGAGGGCAATAAAGCTTTATGATTTAGTATATATATTACAATATATATATCCATCCATCCATCCATCTTCTTCCGCTTATCTGAGGTCTGGTCGCGGGGGCAACAGCCTAAGCAGGGAAACACAGACTTCCCCTTCCCCAGCCACTTCGTCTAGCTCCTCCCGGGGGATCCCGAGGCGTTCCCAGGCCAGCCGGGAAACATAGTCTTACCAACGTGTCCTGGGTCTTCCCCGTGGCCTCCTACCGGTTGGACGTGCCCTAAACACCTCCCTAGGGAGGCGTTCGGGTGGCATCCTGGCCAGATGCCCGAACCACCTCATCTGGCTCCTCTCCATGTGGAGGAGCAGCGGCTTTACTTTGAGTTCCTCCCGGATGGCAGAGCTTCTCACCCTATCTCTAAGGGAGAGACCCGCCACACGGCGGAGGAAACTCATTTCGGCCGCTTGTACCCGTGATCTTATCCTTTCGGTCATGATCCAAAGCTCATGACCATAGGTGAGGATGGGAACGTAGATCGACCGGTAAATTGAGAGCTTTGCCTTCCGGCTCAGCTCCTTCTTCACCACAACGGATCGGTATAACGTCCACATTACTGAAGACGCCGCAACGATCCGCCTGTCGATCTCACCATCCACTCTTCCCTCACTCGTGAACAAGACTCCTAGGTACTTGAACTCCTCCACTTGGGGCAGGTTCTCCTCCCCAACCCGGGGATGGCATTCCAATATATATAATGATAATAAAACAACAAAACAACAATATACTTAACAAGAGAATGAAGTGTGACCAAAATCCAAGGTGTGTGTTTGTGCGAGCGTGCGTGTGTGTGAATTAACTGTTGTGTGGTACCGTAATGTTGAACGAGAGGAGGTACAAGGCAAGATAGTCGGGGGCTAAGCGAGGCGTAGAAGGTCCGTGTCCAGGCGGGAGGTCGAAAATCCAAAAGAGCAGTCGGGGAGGCAAGGGAACAAGAAATGACAAGACGCACAACTCACTAACACAGGAACACAGAAAGATAGCTGGAAGGACAAGGAAGACACGGGACCAAATCAAACACAACGGGAGATATATTTATTTAGAAATAAGAAAATACTATAATAAAAAAGGGAATGGACAAATTAGGAGCTTTTGTTTGTTTACTTACAACTAAAATACAAGTTATCTTATAAATTCACAATTTTATTTAAGGACAAACTTGCAATAATGAACATGTTTAATGTACCCAAAGATTTTTTTGTCAAATTAAAGCCAATAATGCACTTTTTTGTGCTCCCCATTATTTAGAAAAGTACCGAAAAGTAACAAAATTGTTATGATCCGCTGCCCGGATCATTTCATATTCTAGTTTTGTTCCGTTTTTCTATCTCATTCTGTTGTTTGACTTCCTCACTTCCTTGTTTGTCCTGTTACAATGGTTTCTTATTAGTTTCACCTGCTACTCGCTGTTGACGCACACCTGTTTTTGCTAATCACCGTCCCTATTCAGCCTGGCCTTTTTGTTAATTCGCTCTCGCATCCTAGTAAGTGTTTCACTTCAGTAACAATTCCTATTCTATATTTCTACTTGCTAGCTTTCATGCTATGCATTTATTTTCCTCTAGCTTCAATGCTAGTAGTTTTTATTTTGCCTTTTGTGCTCGTGCAAGTGTTTCTGTTTTTTTCTCTAGCTCCCATGCTAGCACTTTTAGTTCTTTTCTAGCTCCCATGCTAGCACTTTTAGTTCTTTTCTAGCTCCCATGCTAGTTCTGTTTGTTTTGACAAAGTCTGTTATCATTTTTTTAATAAATCAAGCATTTCTTACCTTCACGTTGTGTTCTAGCCTGACTGCATCCTTGGAAGAACAAATCTGCACCACAATGCCCAGCAATCGTTACAGAAATAATCAAAATATTTTGTACCAAAATATTGGTATTACACAGGCTACATGTTATCGTCATGATGTGACATCATCTTATAAGACTGTGCACCTTTTGTTCAAAAAGGGTCAGCAGAGACCCGAAAGCGAGAAGGCGACCACGTCTGGTCGTCGCCCCCAAGGACAGGCATCAATTGGGGGCCCCCTAACCATCGCCCCCTGACGCCCCCAGATGTCAGCGGACCTCATGGAGCCGGAGGAAGCAAATAACAGGCCCCAGAGACACGTCACAGCGTGATTAATCATCACACATGCTGTCCTGGCCTCCTGCCGATTAAATGTCTCTGCCAAACATGCCGTTGAGCAAAGAAAAAACCATCACAGATTAAATACACTTACATGAAGATTGATGATGCTAGCGTGAAGAATGTGGAATTAAAAAGTGATGCGTTTTGTTAATTTTTTTCTCTCAGTACCTTGACTTATAGAATGTTTATGAAACAATTGCTTATGAAAAACTTCTTAGGGCAGAGGTCGGCAACCAGTGTTAAAAGAGCCTTATTAGATCAAAAATACAAAAAAAAAATCTGTCGGGAGCTGCAAAAAATATTAAAGCCTCATATAAGTGTTATAATGAAGGCAACATGTGATGTAAGTGTCTATATTAGCAATGTTAGCCTACTATCAAAATGGCTTTAAAAGTCTTATATAAGTGTTATAATGAAGGCAACACATGATGTAAGTGTCTATATTAGCTAAATTAGCCTACTATCAAAATGACTTTAAATGTCTTATATAAGTGTTACAATGAAGACAACACATGATGTAAATGTCTATATTAGCCTACTATCAAAATGACTTTAAAAGTATTATATAAGTGTTATAATGAAGGCAACGCATGACGTAAGTGTCTATATTAGCTATATTAGCCTACTATCAAAATGACTTTAAATGTCTTATATAAGTGTTACAATGAAGACAACACATGATGTAAATGTCTATATTAGCCTACTATCAAAATGACATAAAAAGTCTTATATAAGTGTTATATAAAGGCAACACATGATGTAAGTGTCTATATTAGCCTACTATCAAAATGACTTTAAAAGTCTTATATAAGTGTTATAATGAAGGCAACACATGATGTAAGTGTCTATATTAGCCTACTATCAAAATGACTTTAAAAGTCTTATATAAGTGTTATAATGAAGGCAACACATGATGTAAGTGTCTATATTAGCCTACTATCAAAATGACTTAGTCTTATATAAGTGTTATAACGAAGGCAACACATGATGTAAGTGTCTATATTAGCCTACTATCAAAATGACTTTACAAGTCTTATATAAGTGTTATAATGAAGGCAACACATGATGTAAGTGTCTATATTAGCCTACTATCAAAATGACTTAGTCTTATATAAGTGTTATAACGAAGGCAACACATGATGTAAGTGTCTATATTAGCCTACTATCAAAATGACTTTACAAGTCTTATATAAGTGTTATAATGAAGGCAACACATGATGTAAGTGTCTATATTAGCCTACTATCAAAATGACTTAGTCTTATATAAGTGTTATAACGAAGGCAACACATGATTTAAGTGTCTATATTAGCCTACTATCAAAATGACTTTAAAAGTCTTATATAAGTGTTATAATGAAGGCAACACATGATGTAAGTGTCTATATTAGCCTACTATCAAAATGACTTAGTCTTATATAAGTGTTATAACGAAGGCAACACATGATGTAAGTGTCTATATTAGCCTACTATCAAAATGACTTTACAAGTCTTATATAAGTGTTATAATGAAGGCAACATATGATGTCAGAGTCTATATTAGCCTACTATCAAAATGACTTTACAAGTCTTATGTAAGTGTTATAATGAAGGCAACACTTGATGTAAGTGTCTATATTAGCC
This sequence comes from Nerophis ophidion, assembly GCF_033978795.1. NCBI lineage: Eukaryota > Metazoa > Chordata > Actinopteri > Syngnathiformes > Syngnathidae > Nerophis > Nerophis ophidion. The sequence goes on along the minus strand of NC_084627.1, from coordinate 49,017,819 downwards.
TACTATCAAAATGACTTTAAAAGTCTTATATAAGTGTTATAATGAAGACAACTCATGATGTAAGTGTCTATATTAGCCTACTATCAAAATGACTTTAAAAGTCTTATATAAGTGTTATAACGAAGGCAACACATGATGTAAGTGTCTATATTAGCCTACTATCAAAATGACTTTACAAGTCTTATATAAGTGTTATAATGAAGGCAACACATGATGTAAGTGTCTATATTAGCTAAATTAGCCTACTATCAAAATGACTTTAAATGTCTTATATAAGTGTTACAATGAAGACAACACATGATGTAAATGTCTATATTAGCCTACTATCAAAATGACTTTAAAAGTATTATATAAGTGTTATAATGAAGGCAACGCATGACGTAAGTGTCTATATTAGCTATATTAGCCTACTATCAAAATGACTTTACAAGTCTTATATAAGTGTTACAATGAAGACAACACATGATGTAAATGTCTATATTAGCCTACTATCAAAATGACATAAAAAGTCTTATATAAGTGTTATATAAAGGCAACACATGATGTAAGTGTCTATATTAGCCTACTATCAAAATGACTTTAAAAGTCTTATATAAGTGTTATAATGAAGGCAACACATGATGTAAGTGTCTATATTAGCCTACTATCAAAATGACTTTAAAAGTCTTATATAAGTGTTATAATGAAGGCAACACATGATGTAAGTGTCTATATTAGCCTACTATCAAAATGACTTAGTCTTATATAAGTGTTATAACGAAGGCAACACATGATGTAAGTGTCTATATTAGCCTACTATCAAAATGACTTTACAAGTCTTATATAAGTGTTATAATGAAGGCAACACATGATGTAAGTGTCTATATTAGCCTACTATCAAAATGACTTAGTCTTATATAAGTGTTATAACGAAGGCAACACATGATGTAAGTGTCTATATTAGCCTACTATCAAAATGACTTTACAAGTCTTATATAAGTGTTATAATGAAGGCAACACATGATGTAAGTGTCTATATTAGCCTACTATCAAAATGACTTAGTCTTATATAAGTGTTATAACGAAGGCAACACATGATTTAAGTGTCTATATTAGCCTACTATCAAAATGACTTTAAAAGTCTTATATAAGTGTTATAATGAAGGCAACACATGATGTAAGTGTCTATATTAGCCTACTATCAAAATGACTTAGTCTTATATAAGTGTTATAACGAAGGCAACACATGATGTAAGTGTCTATATTAGCCTACTATCAAAATGACTTTACAAGTCTTATATAAGTGTTATAATGAAGGCAACATATGATGTCAGAGTCTATATTAGCCTACTATCAAAATGACTTTACAAGTCTTATGTAAGTGTTATAATGAAGGCAACACTTGATGTAAGTGTCTATATTAGCCTACTATCAAAATGACTTTAAAAGTCTTATATAAGTGTTATAATGAAGACAACTCATGATGTAAGTGTCTATATTAGCCTACTATCAAAATGACTTTAAAAGTCTTATATAAGTGTTATAACGAAGGCAACACATGATGTCAGAGTCTATATTAGCCTACTATCAAAATGACTTTACAAGTCTTATGTAAGTGTTATAATGAAGGCAACACTTGATGTAAGTGTCTATATTAGCCTACTATCAAAATGACTTTAAAAGTCTTATATAAGTGTTATAATGAAGACAACTCATGATGTAAGTGTCTATATTAGCCTACTATCAAAATGACTTTAAAAGTCTTATATAAGTGTTATAACAAAGGCAACACATGATGTAAGTGTCTATATTAGCCTACTATCAAAATGACTTTAAAAGTCTTATATAAGTGTTATAATGAAGGCAACACATGATGTAAGTGTCTATATTAGCCTACTATCAAAATGACTTTAAAAGTCTTATATAAGTGTTATAACGAAGGCAACACATGATGTAAGTGTCTATATTAGCCTACTATCAAAATGACTTTAAAAGTCTTATATAAGTGTTATAATGAAGGCAACACATGATGTAAGTGTCTATATTAGCCTACTATCAAAATGACTTTAAAAGTCTTATATAAGTGTTATAACGAAGGCAACACATGATGTAAGTGTCTATATTAGCTATATTAGCCTACTATCACAGGCTGACGCAAACCTTTGTTGACAGAAATGTATTTAAATTTTTATTGTACACATTTTTTCAACATTGTAAATAATTAGTAACATGAAGGCTTCTCAAAGGATGACAAATTTCTGGAATTTACTGTCTCAGAATGGCCAAAGGTATAGATGAGTGTGTCCAAGTTAAAGGCTGTCTTCTTTTAATATATTCATATTTATATTGTCTCGCCTCACAATGTTATTTTACCGAAATAGTGAATTAAGTGAAATTAATTCTATTTCTATAGCGCTTTTTCTCGCTTTTACATAGTGAAACCCAATATCTAAGTTACACTTAAAGCAGTGTGGGTGGCACTGGGAGCAGGTGGGTGAAGTGTCTTGCCCAAGGACACAACGGCAGTGACGAGGATGGCGGAAGCCGGGATCGAACTTGGAACCTGGAGCTACACTGGTATACAAACATAAATACAGTGGTGTTTATCATTCTGTCACACCCCTAGATCATAATCTGCATGCTTAGTCATTTTCTAAAGATCAATATGTCTTATTTTAAATGTAGGTAAAGTCCATACTTCATTCAAAGGTTCAGATCCAGTAAAACAAAAAAAGTGTGTGTGGTTTTGCAGAGATGGACGCCATCAGTGCAGAAAGTGATGAACATGGCAGGGTCAGCGCGGGGGCAGCACGTTTGCCCCGATGTCCCAGGAGAGCACCTGTCACAGGTCTTCTGGACATACATGAGTAATGTTTGTTCAGTACAAGACTCTTTAAAAATACATATTTACTTCAGGAACAACAACTACTAACTAAGGGCCTGATCAACAAAATACCAAAACCAGTAAAGTTGGCACGTTGTTTAAATGGTAAATAAAAACAGAATACAATGATTTGCAAATCCTTTTCAACTTATATTCAATTGAATAGACTGCAAACACAAGATATTTAATGTTGGAATTGAACAACCGATGTTTTTGTTTGCAAATAATCATTAACTTAGAATTTAATGGCAGCAACACATTGCCCAAAAAAGTTGGCATAGAGGCATTTTTACCACTGTGTTACATGGCCTTTCCTTTTAACAACACTCAGTAAACGTTTGGGAACTGAGGAGACCAATTTTGAAACTTTTCAGGTGGAATTCTTTCCCATTCTTGCTTGATGTACAGCTTAAGTTGTTCAACAGTCCGGGGTCTCCGTTAAGCTAATTTACGCTTCATAATGCACCACACATTTTAAATGGGAGACATGTCTGGACTGCAGGCGGGCCAGGAAAGTACCCGCACTCTTTTACTACGAAGCCACGCTGTTGTAACACGTGCTGAATGTGGCTTGCTGAAATAAGCAGGGGCGTCCATGAAAGAGACATTGCTTGGATGGCAGCATATGTTGTTCCAAAACCTGTATGTACCTTTCAGCATTAATGGTGCCTTCACAGACGTGTAAGTTACCCATGCCTTGGGCACTAATGCACCCCCATACCATCACAGATGCTGGCTTTTCAACTTTGTGTCGATAACAGTCTGGATGGTTCGCTTCCCCTTAGGTCCGGATGTCACAATGTTGAATATTTCCAAAAACAATTTGAAATGTGGACTCGTCAGACCACAGAACACTTTTCCACTTTGGATCAGTCCATCTTAGATGATCTCGGGCCCAGAGAAGCCGGAGGCGTTTCTGGATGTTGTTGATAAATGGTGTTCGCTTTGCATAATAGAGGCTTAACTTGCACTTACAGATGTAGCGATAAACTGTATTTACTGACACTGGTTTTCTGAAGTGTTCCTGAGCCCATGTGGTGATATCCTTTAGAGATTGATGTCGGTTTTTGATACAGTGCCATCTGAGGGATCGAAGGTCACGGCCATTCAATGTTGGTTTCCGGCCATGTCGCTTATGTGGAGTGATTTTTCCAGATTCTCTGAAACTTTTGTTGATATTATGGAGCGTGGATGTTGAAATCCCTAAAGTTTTTGCAATTGCACTTTGAGAAAGGTTGTTCTTAAACTGTTTGACTATTTGCTCACACAGTTGTGGACAAAGGGGTGTACCTCGCCCCATCCTTTCTTGTGAGACTGAGCATTTTTTGGGAAGCTGTTTTTATAGCCAATCATGGCACCCACCTGTTCCCAATTAGCCTGCACACCTGTGGGATGTTCCATATAAGCGTTTGATGAGCATTCCTCAACTTTATCAGTGTTTATTGCCACCTTTCCCTACTTCTTTGTCACGTGTTGCTGGCATCAAATTCTAAAGTTAATGATTATTTGCACAAAAAAAAACAAAGTTTATCAGTTTGAACATCAAATATGTTGTCTTTGTAGCATATTCAACTGAATATGGCTTGAAAAGGATTTGCAAATCATTGTATTCTGTTTATATTTACATCTAACACAATTTACCAACTCATATGGAAACGGGGTTTGTGCTACGAAGCCACGTTGTTGTAACACGTGCAGAATGTGGCTTAGAATTGTCTTGCTGAAATAAGCAGGGGCGTCCATGAAAGAGACGTTGCTTGGATGGCAGCATATGTTGTTCCAAAATGTGAATGTCCATGATACTCCTTCAATTCGGGGTAGTGTTCCTAATGACATACTTGTTGCAGTCTTTTCCTTACGTATCAATTTTGGCTCACAGTTTCCATGTTTCTATTGCACTAATGTTGGCATCTGGTTTGCATAAAAGTTTGCACTTTGAGATTCGAACACAGAATCTTGTGTTTTTTGCAAATCCATATAAAAATGGCCAAAATTTTACTCCATAAGCAAAATACAATAATTTTTTACAGTAGTATTGGTATATAGCAGGGGTCCCCAAACTAAGGCCCGCGGGCTGGATCCGACCCACCAGCGTCCAAAATCCGGCCCTCCGGAAGTTCCAAGTAAAAAAAGATTTTAAAAAATAATAATCATTTGGAAAAAAATATAAAATATTTTTTTATTTAGTTTTAATCCGTCCTATATATATATATATGTCAATGTTTTTTGACCCAATGTGGCCCCAGAGTCAAAAATTTTGGGGACCCCTGATATATAATAAGACCATCATTTTAATAGTGTCATGTCTTTGTGTTGATGTTTTGTTTTTGTCATGTTTGGTTTTATTTTTGGGAAAATCAGTTCCTGTTCCTGCACTTCCTTGTTTGTTTTATTACCGTAGAAACTCATTAGTTTTCACCTTTTCCTCATGTCACGCCCCTGCCCTCATGTCTCACACCTGTTTGCAATTACCATGTCTATTATTTAAACCTGAAGTTGCCAGGAAGTCAGCCTGGCGACTTTATACCTCAACTGCCTTCATGCCAAGCCGTGCTGTTAGATCATTCTGTACATGCCACGTACGTTTTTGGTTTGTTTAATGCTACATTTAGTGTCTTTTGTTCTTTTGTCCGTAATCATGCCTTTGTACTAGTTTTTGTTTTCAGTAGTCAAGTTTGTTCTCCGCCACCATGCGCGCCTTTTGTTTGCCTTTTGTTAGTCATAGAGTATAAAAATAAATATGTACTTACATTCACGTCTCGCTCTTGCCAACTTTCCTTTGCATCGGGAAAACATTCCAAGTCATAGTCCAAGTCCTGACAAATAGTCTCAACTATATAAAATATTCGGATCGAATCTGAAGAAATCACTGCACGTAAGCGGCAATGCTGAAAACCAACATTGAATGCCCAATGCCTTCGATCCCTCAGGCGGTACTGCATCAAAAACTGACATCAGTGTGTAAAGGATATCACCACATGGGCTCAGAAACACTTTTTGGATAGTAGATCAGAACGTTAATGTTTTTTTAAAAGGCTTTCTTCGATATGTTTCGGTGTGAGTCGTCTTTTCTTCTTCGTCCAAGTATTTAAATAATCAAAAATAACAGACCGATGCTGAACTGCACCGCCGCAATATTTATTGTGACCCGACAACACCTCCAAAGTAAGAACAGTTTCAACTTCATGAAGCATTCCCCAATCTTCATTAAACATGTGTGAGCCATTTAAGAGGTAATTGCATTTCATCTGGCGGTTTGACTTCAAATAATTATGAGTGGAGCATTTTGGGAGCTTCCCAATGTGTGTGTGCACTTGCATGGTTGGATAATTCTCTTCTACCCTGCCGGACAATTATTGAGATTTCATTAAGCTAATAAACTTATACCGGCTTAATGAACTTTGATTAAACCTTGAGAAATTTGGAAATTTGCTATGTTTCACTTTCAGAGGAGCAGCAAAGAATTGAGGTGAGATTAACGGTCGGTGAGGCATTGCCTCGTTTGTTTTCGAATCAACATGTGTATCATCACTGCAGGACGAGGAATAGCTAAACATGCTTCACTACACACTGTAGGAGGATACAATAGCTCACTGGCGTCACAATGTAAACAAACACCATGAGTGGATCTACACCTGACATCCGCTGTAATGATACCAAGTACAAGCACGTATCTGGTCGATACCACGACGATTACATCAAGTTACATCATGTCGTTGTGGCTTGTAGTAGTCTGAAAGATCCTCCGTTTGAATACAGCCTATTTTATTTGAACACAACAGTCTGTCTCTCTCCAGCTCCCAACTCCAACTTCAATCCTGTGTCTCGTCCGGCTGCTGCTACTAAAAGCGACGGGTGATTAGATAACAAGGCCCACCTGGGCCATCTACTCACCCGTCGCTGTCTTCAAGGCCAGTCCTTACACACCCCGTTAGGTGGCAGGCCCACAGGCCACACCCCCCCTCCACAGTATCGAAATACATCTCGGTAACGGTATCAAAGCATTGGTATCGAGACAACCCTTGTATTCGGTATTTATTTCAAAGTCACACTGTTTGATAGGTTTTGCTAAGAAGTTATTGAATTGATTTGAACTCACTGAATCGTTTCGGATCGAATAATTTTAATAAAAAATAAGATCGTCCCTGCATCATATCGGCAACCACAAATACCAAATCATATTGTTTCTAAAAGGAATCGTCACACCCCTCTTACCGACAATATAAACAACATTCTAAACAAATCAACAAAAACATTACCAATTATACTAAAACCCAAAACCGTTATCGAATTTTATGCACAGTTTCCAGAAACAGTTTTACATGTGGACTCGTCAGACCACGGAACACTTTTTCTCTTTGCATCAGTCCATTCTGGATGAGCTCGGGCCAGGCAAAGCCGGCGGCGTTTCTGGGTGTTGTTGATAAATGGCTTTCGCTTTGCGTAGTAGCGTTTTAACTTGCACTTACAGATGTAGCGATGAACTGTAGTTACTGGCATTGGTTTTCTAAAGTGTTCCTGAGCCCATGTGGTGAGACCCTTTACACACCGATGTAGCTTTTTGATGTAGTACCGCTTGAGGGGTCCAAGGTCACGGCCTTGCAGTTTATGCACAGTGATTTCTCCAGATTCTCTGAACCTTTTGATGATATTACGGACCATGGATAGTGAAATCCCTAAATTCCTTGCAATAGTTCATTGAGAAATGTTCCGAAACCGTTCAACAATTTGCTCACGCATTTGTTCACAAAGTGGTGACCCTCGCCCCGTCCTTGTTTGTAAATGACTGAGCGTGCGTCGGTTGAGGTGGACGAAGTTGGGAGGGGCGGGGTTTGGTGCTATCGGGGGTGTATAATGTAGCCCGAAAGAGTTAGGGATGCATGGGCTTCTGGGTATTTGTTCTGTTGTGTTTCTATTGTGTTACAGAGCGGATGTTCTCCCGAAATGTGTTTGTCATTCTTGATTGGTGTGGATTCACAGTGTGGCGCATATTAGTAAGAGTGTTAAAGTTGTTTATATCACAACCCTCAGTGTAACATGTATGGCTGTTGAGCAAGTCACTTCTGTGTGTTACCAGAGGCTATATACTACATATGTCTGGCCGACGCACAAATAACGTGGTGTAAAAACGGGCGCGACGGCATGTTTAAGAGGACGTTGAAGGCAATGCCATCGCGGCATGCCCTCGATATTGAAGTCCGAGTGAAAATTGGAGAATGTTAGCCCCGGGTGATTCCTGGAAGAGGCACTAAAATACAGAAATCCATCCATCCATCCATCTGCTTCCGCTTATCCGAGGTCGGGTCGCGGGGGCAACAGCCTAAGCAGGGAAACCCAGACTTCCCTCTCCCCAGCCACTTCGTCTATCTCTTCCCGGGGGATCCCGAGGCGTTCCCAGGCCAGCCGGGAGACATAGTCTTCCCAACGTGTCCTGGGTCTTCCCCGTGGCCTCCTACCGGTTGGACGTGCCCTAATCACCTCCCTAGGGAGGCGTTCGGGTGGCATCCTGACCAAATGCCCGAACCACCTCATCTGGCTCCTCTCCATGTGGAGGAGCAGCCGATTTAATTTGAGTTCCTCCCAGATGACAGAGCTTCTCACCCTATCTCTAAAGGAGAGACCCGCCAACCGGCGGAGGAAACTCATTTCGCCCGTGATCTTGTCCTTTCGGTCATGACCCAAAATTCATGACCATAGGTGAGGAGGGGAACGTAGATCGACCGGTAAATTGAGAGCTTTGCCTTCCGGCTCAGCTCCTTCTTCACCACAACGGATCGGTTCAACGTCCGCATTACTGAAGACGCCGCACCGATCCGCCTGTCGATCTCACCATCCACTCTTCCCTCACTCGTGGGAAAATACGGAAATCTCCCGGAATAATGGGGGGGGGGGGGGGGGGTGTCGGCAATTATGCAGCTGAGCCACATCAGAGTGATCAAAGATGGGATGTTTCAAATAAGTGTTTGATGAGCATTCCGCAACTTTCTCAGTCTTTTTTGCCACTTGTGCCAGCTTTTTTGAAACACGTTGCAGGCATCAACATCCAAATGAGCTAATATTTGCAAAAAATTATGTTTTACAGTTCGAACGTTAAGCATCTTGTCTTTATAGTCTATTCAATTGAATATTGGGTGGAAATGATTTTAAAATAATTATATTCTGTTTTTATTTAGCGCATTCACACACTGGTGTTGGGAGTGCAAGGCAATGATCTTATCAGACACACAGAAATGCGTTCTTTGCAGCCTTTTCCAAAAGACGCAATTTGCCAAAAGAAGTTGGATGAAGGCTGGGTGGCGAACTGTGTGAGAGTTGAGTTTATAGTTCTATAATTTCTTTCTCCATTTGGCCTGTTGGCTCAGTAGGTTTTACTCCTGTGTCTTCCCGGACTCATTTCACAGTGCTGCCTTTTAGAAGCAGAACCCCGGTGATCCAAATTAGACGAGAAATAAAAAAGAAACAAACGCTTTGCTTTTATAACCAGCGTAAAAGTGTGTGTTTTGCCTATTCGCACACATATTTAGACAACGGGCTTGTCAGCTGCTCACCGTGTTCTTTTTAAACCCAGAATGTTCTCTGTGTTGTTTTGGGGTCGACGTACTTTTACCCTTCCGGTATTTTTTTGTTTGTTTTATTGCATGGCTCAGCATCAAAGCAAGAGCTGCAAATAAAAAGAGTCACATGTAAAAAGATAAATTGCTTTCCGTATGACTCCATTGACGTGCTGCAGATAAAAACGACAGGAAAAAAAAAGAAAAAAAAGTAGCCTGTGCGATGAAAGGAAAGTGCCGGAGATGCACAAAATGCATTTCTGTCCCGTCAGGTCACTTCATTTTGTGTAAAGAGGTCAACGTGACCCAGTTCGTGCTTAGTCTGAGTGACCGGGGGAAGCACGGCCCACTCGCCGTGGATAAAAGTGTCACGTGAAATAAAGGCGAGGACATAAAGGAAGTTGTGGTGGTCAAAGTACATTAAAGACGCACAAACTTGGGTTTATTTTTAGCAAATGTTTTTTTTTTCCGGTCTTTGCAAGTTCCTGAAAGCTTGAGTTGAGTCAGAGTGGATGAATGCTGAGTTTTGGTATCGGTACTAAAATTATTTCGGTACTTTTTTTTAACAAAGGGGGACGACAAAAAAATGCCATTATTGGTTTTAATTTAACGAAAAAAAATCTTTGGGTACATTAAACATGTTTATTATTGCAGTTAAGTTCTTAAATAAAATAGTCAACATACTGTCAGGCTTGCCCCTGACTGTTTGTGTTTTAGTTTTTCCTGAGTGTGTGTAGTATTTCCTGTCGTTATCAGCGCTCTTATTTTGTTACTTTCCTGTCTTTTTTCCTGAGTGCTGTGGTTGCTTGGCACCTGGCCACACCTGGTGTCGATCAGCCCGCTCCTATTTAGACCTGTCTTCCCATCCAGTCAGTGCTGGATTATTGTCGATGTCACTTCCGTATTGTCGCTCCTGTCGTGTCGTTTAGTGTCATGTCATTGCGGTGTAGCGGTAAGCTATATATCAGCTTACTATCTTCTGTTCCCTGCTTCCGTTTTGTTTTCATTCTACAAGTAACGACTTCTGTTTTCCTGCTCGCTACCCGCTAGCTTCCACGCTAGGCCCATTTTGTTTTTGCTAGCTTCCATGCTAAGCTCCTTTTGTTTTCTAGCTCCCATGCTAGCTCTTTTAGTTTTTTTATACGCCTCATGCGCGCTTTTTGTTGTACTCCTTTTTGTTCTTGTTCTATTATTTTAATTAAAACAAGTTTACCTGCAAAATGCTTACCTCCTTCTCTGCATCTTGGGGTACGTCAACAACTAACTCTGACACATACTAGACAACTTGTCTCTTAGTAGTAAGAAAGCAAACAAAGGCTCCTAATTTATCTGCTGACATATGCAGTAACATATTGTGTCATTTATCATTCTGTTATTTTGTCAAAATGATAAAGGACAAACTGTAAAAAGTATATAATTAATCTGTTTGTTCATTTCCTGTTAATATCTGCTTATTTTCCATTCCAACATGTTCTATCTACACTCCTGTTAAAATGTAATAATAAATTATTCTTCTGTTGTTTGGATACTTTACATTAGTTTTGGACGATACCACACATTTATTCTTTACTCTCATAGTTCAAAACAGAGCAATGACTTGCTTTAAAAAACCCTTTCTTTATCTGTGGAATTTGGGGTCCTCGTTTTGTCCGCCACAATAACGGCTATTTTTCTCTCAGAAAGTGTGTATGGAGAGAAGAAGCCAACGGGCCGATGGCGGCAAGGAGGCGGAGGATGCAGCGGAGTGGAGAGGCGGGGCTTGCCGGGAGCGACGCAGCCACAATCTAAATCAAGTTCGTGGCACACACACCAGCACAAAATTAAATCATCTCCTCCTGCTGTATAAAAGGGGAGAAGGAGGAGAGATCGAGGAAGGAGTTGAAGAGCCTGCAGGAGCAGATGAAGAGCGATCAAAGAGTGACAGAGAGCGAGCCAGAGAGGAGGACGACGATGACGGCGGCAGGAAGAGCGGACCGTGAGCGATCAGTGGAAAGGAGCAGCTGCAAACCGATCCAACCTACACTAAAGACAAGCTTTATTTCAAAAAATAAAAGAGTCAAACCTGGCCAAAAGCATGTCCTTCCTGGGTGGTCCACGGAACCCGAGCGACAACAGCAAGCAACTGTCAGAGTGTTTTTGGCGACATGTAAAAAGTGCGAAATTGGACAGCGATGAGTTTTAAAAGGAAGTCTGTGAGTTCAACAAATCATATCCTGATGAACGTGTCGCAATCAGTTCCACTTCGCCGCACTAATCGACAAAGCGTGCTTCTAAAGTTTCACAGCTCACAACCTCCGGTCTCCCAAATTTGTCTGGCTTGGCAATGCAGATGAACTGCTATCATGAATCAGGCGCAAGTGTATAACTTGGAAGACATAAAAAAAAAAACATTTCCTTCCTGGGTGGTCCACAGAACCCAAGCGACAACAGCAAGCAACTGTCAGAATGTGTTTTTGGTAACATGTAAAAAGTGCGAAATTGGACAGCGATGAGTTTTAAAAGGAAGTCTGTGAGTTCAACAAATCATATCCTGATGAACGTGTCGCAATCAGTTCCACTTCGCCACACTAATCGACAAAGCGTGCTTCCAAAGTTTCACAGCTCACAACCTCCGGTCTCCCAAATTTGTCCGGCTTGGCAATGCAGATGAACTGCTATCATGAATCAGGCGCAAGTGTATAACTTGGAAGACATAAAAAAAACATTTCCAGTGCTTGATTTGCTTGATCTGTTTTTTTTAACACCACTCATCTGTCACGCCATCCGGTCGCTGTGTTTGTTTCCTCATTATTTCCTTCTTGCTTACAGGATCCAATGTGACGCCCGTCTCTTTGCGCCATGCAACACTTGGCAGTGCCAGACACTTCCATGTCGCCCTGCAGAAATTGTGCAGCGAAGGACGTTGCAGCTATTAAAAGTTGGCGAGTGGAACTTTTGCAGAAGACGTGAGATGAAAGCCTCATTTGCATGAATCTCAAATAAATATTAGGAATGACACGGTAATGTGAATCAACATAATTACTGACCAACGAGCAGAAGATGCCCACCACATAATCTCTTTAAAATTGTACTTTAGGTCTTACTTACGCAACACATGAAGAGGACTCTCGGAGGCCTTTGCTTCTTAATTGTATTCCAGACTTAGCTCTGCTAGGCAGGACTTTCTTGACTTCCACTTCCTTTTTATTGTCATTCAAATTAATGGATGAAAACAAATTTTTTTTGCATTAGCTCGTTGTAGTGCAGGTTAAAAGAGCAATTTGGTGCAAATACAAACACAAGTTGGGAAATTGTGTTAGATGTAAATATAAACAGAATACAATGATTTGCAAATCCTTTTCAAGCCATATTCAGTTGAATATGCTACAAAGACAACATATTTGATGTTCAAACTGATAAACATTTTTTTTTGTTGCAAATAATCATTAACTTTAGAATTTGATGCCAACAACACGTGCCAAAGAAGTTGGGAAAGGTGGCAGTAAATACTGATAAAGTTGAGGAATGCTCATCAAACACTTATTTGGAACATCCCACAGGTGTGCAGGCTAATTGGGAACAGGTGGGTGCCATGATTGGCTATAAAAACAGCTTCCCAAAAGATGCTCAGTCTTTCACAAGAAAGGATGGGGCGAGGTACACCCCTTTGTCCACAACTGCGTGAGCAAATAGTCAAACAGTTTAAGAACAACGTTTCTCAAAGTGCAATTGCAGGAAATTTAGGGATTTCAACATCTACGCTCCATAATATCATCAAAAGGTTCAGAGAATCTGGAGAAATCACTCCACGTCAGCGGCATGGCCGGAAACCAACATTGAATGACCGTGACCTTTGATCCCTCAGACAGCACTGTATCAAAAAAACGACATCAATCTCTAAAGGATATCACCACATGGGCTCAGGACCAATTCAGAAAACCACTGTCACTAAATACAGTTTGTCGCTACATCTGTAAGTGCAAGTTAAAGCTCTACTATGCAAAGCGAAAGCCATTTATCAACAACATCCAGAAACGCCTTCCCTGGGCCCGAGATCATCCAAGATGGACTGATGCAAAGTGGAAAAGTGCTCTGTGGTCTTACAAGTCCACATTTCAAATAGTTTTTGGAAATATTCAACATTGTGTCATCCTGACTAAAGGGGAAGCGAACCATCCAGACTGTTATCGACGCAAAGTACAAAAGCCAGCATCTGTGATGGTATGGGGGTGCATTAGTGCCCAAGGCATGGGTAACTTACACATCTGTGAAGGCACCATTAATGCTTAAAGGTATATACAGGTTTTGGAACAACATATGTTGCCATCCAAGCAAGGTTATCACGGACGCCCCTGCTTATTTCAGCAAGACAGTGCCAAGCCACGTGTTACAACAGCGTGGTTTCGTAGTAAAAGAGTGCGGGTACTTTCCTGGCCCGCCTGCAGTCCAGACCTGTCTCCCATGGAAAATGTGTGGCACATTATGAAGCGTAAAATAGGACAGCGGAGACCCCGGACTGTTGAAGGACTGAAGCTCTACATAAATCAAGAATGGGAAAGAATTCCACTTTCAAAGCGTCAACAATTAGTTTCCTCAGTTCCCAAATGTTTATTGAGTGTTGTTAAAAGAAAAGGTGATGTAACACAGTGGTGAACATGCCCTTTCCCAACTACTTTGGCATGTGTGGCAGCCATGAAATTCTAAGTCAATTATTATTTGCAAAAAAAAGAATAACGTTTATGAGTTTGAACATCAAATATGTTGTCTTTGTAGCATATTCAACTGAATATGGGTTGAAAAGGATTTGCAAATCATTGTATTCTGTTTATATTTAAATTTAACACAATTTTCCAAATCATATGGAAACGGGGTTTGTAGAAATACTGCAATAGGAATTTGACAGAATCACCCAATTAATTAAAACAAAAAAATATATTTTCAGGCTATAAATTATGCTGTAAGTTGTTGATCATTATCAAAACATTAAATGTGTTGCTTAGTATTGTTGAATTTGGCATACTATTATTGTAGTGCTGTTATTGCTAAAATAATGTTAAATAAAGTATTATAACTGATTTTGTTTGTTTGTTTGTTTTCAAATTGATTGATGATTGTTATTAACAGCTACAAAATATGAAGGTACAAGTTATTTTATAACTCTTTATGGACTGTCACCTTCAATGAAAGCGTCTGCAGTCCTTATTCAGCAAAAAAAATAAATACAACGTGGGGAGGTAATTAATCACGATAAAATCTGGAATGACCAAAGTGATGGTCTGTCAGGCTTTGGGCTTGTTTTGCTTGATTAGCTGTCAGAAACACATGAACGGGACTATATATCCTGGTTGTCTGCAACCTGAGCTGGAGTGCAATATAAACAAGTATTAAATAACATACAGTAACTCTGAAGTAAAATCTTTAAAAGCATCCTGCTAATTAAATTCTAAAGAGAGGCACAGAAGTTTGATTTACTCTGACCTTAATATTGTATGATTAAGGGGGTTCATAAAACTATCTGATATATTTTATTGACTGTCTATGTCAGGGGTCGGCAATCCAAAACGTTTTAAAGAGACACATTGGACCAACAAAACAAATAAAAGGCCTTATATTAGTGTTGTAATGATGTAAGTGCTTATATTAGCTACATTACCCTACTATCAAAGGCTGATGCGGATTTTCATGGACAGAAATGTTGCATTTTAATTTTTATTCTACACATTTTTGCAACATTGGACATCATTAATAAAATGGGGGCTTCTATTAGGATGAGATACCTTCCTGGAAATGACTAGCTTAAAATGGCCAAAGGTATAGACGTGTGTGTCCAAGTTTCTTCTACTGGAGTTATTACAATCTTTGCAAGCTGGGTAAGGTTTGCTGTGGTCTGGAACAACATGGCACACAACTATAAACAAAAAAAAAATGCAGCCAATATTACATACAGATAATGTGTCATGAGAAATCATCCATCCATTTCCTACCGCTTATTCCCTTTCGGGGTCGCTGGCGCCTATCTCAGCTACAATCGGGCGGAAGGCGGTTTACACCCTGGACAAGTCGCCACCTCATCACAGGGCCAACACAGATAGACAGACAACATTCACACTCACATTCACACACTAGGGACCATTTAGTGTTGCCAATCAACCTATCCCCAGGTGCATGTCTTTGGAGGTGGGAGGAAGCCGGAGTACCCGGGGGAACCCACGCATTCACGGGGAGAACATGCAAACTCCACACAGAAAGATCCCGATCCTGGATTTGAACCCAGGACTGCAGGACCTTCGTATTGTGAGGCAGACGCACTAACCCCTCTGCCACCGTGAAAATGCACAGACAAATTAAATACACAGAGGACATAAGTAAAGGAAATTACATAAGCTTATATATACCTACAAATGAGGCATAATAATGCGATATGTACATACAAATAGCCTAAATTGCATGTTAGCGTCGATTAGCTTGTCCAAGTATGCCTGATATGCACTCCCGCAAATCATTTATGTCAAAAAAGCTCACCTTTGTGAATTCACGCACAGGATAAAACGTTTGGTGGACAAAATGAGACAAAGGAGGAGTGGCATAAAACATGTCTTTTTGTGGCGGCGGCGGAGAAAAATTGGTACATGTAAACAAACTCGGGTGAGTTCAAGGATCGCTGAAATTAGCAGGACAAGACGATGCTTGCCAAATACTCTCATCAGTGAAACATTTTTAATACAAACAGTGGGATTTTTAACAATTAGGAAGGTTTGTGTCATATTTGTTCTCCTACAGGAAATATATTGAAACCATTTTTTTGTCTTCTACCGAGCGGTATAGCTCGGGTGGTAAAACGGACGTGCCGGCAACTTGAGGGTTCCAGGTTCGATCCCCGCTTCTGCCAACCTAGTCACTGCCGTTGTGTCCTTGGGTAAGACTCTTTACCCACCTGCTCCCGGTGCCGCCCAGACCGGTTTAAATGTAACTTAGATATTGGGTTTCACTATGTAAATCGCCTTGAGGCACTAGAGAAAAGCGCTATATAAATACAATGATAATAATAATTATAATAGATTTTATTTGTTAAAAAAATAAAGCATTTTACATTGGGCAAACAACCTCAAACTGCTACAGCGTATTTAAAAAAAAAAAAATTGTCAGGTTTGTACCTGACAGTTTGGTCATGTTTTACTTTTTCCTCTGTGTTTGTATTATTTCCTGTCAGCGCTTTTATTTTGTCTTTATTTCCTGCTTGTTTCTCTGAGTGCTGTGTCCCCTCAGCTGTGGCTGATTGGCACCTGGCCACACCTGGTGTCAATCAGCCAGCTGCTATTTAGACCTGCTTTGTCCTCTTCTCTGCGCTGGATTATCATCATTACGACTCGTAGCTCTGACCGTTTTTATCTGAACCTGTAGCTGTTTGCAGCCTGCTGTCTTTTTTGTTCCTCGTCTTCTAGTTCCTGTTCCTGGCATCCTGTTTCCTGTCTCCGAGTTCCTGGTTTTAAATTATGTTTACCTATTCAATGCCTGCCACCATCTCTGCATCTTGGGGTTCGTCACCAACACTACCTGACATAAATAATGAAAATGAATTAAAAATAAAAACTACAACAGCCTAAAAGTTAGAACTAGTATGCATTTATCTATAAAAAGGCTTTTTTAAAAAGAAGTTTGTGGAGATGGGCGTGTCCTACACGTCCCCTTCGGGCGGGACATGTGCAGGTTATCTAATCACCTGTTTCTTTATCAGCAACGTTGGAGATCATGACGGGGCTGGCAAACAAGAATGGAACTGCCAGAAAGAAGAATGTACACATGAGCTTAAAAGCTAAAAAGACTTTGGAACATTGCATGAGTGTAGAATCATGAAACCAATTGTAACCACTGTGGCAGGGTGTGGTGTTTCTGTGACGCAAGAGGGGATCCAGGTCGGAGACCTCCACAATGTTTTTTTTTTTTTTAGCCTTTTTTAAAAGCCTTCACAGTCTGTGATGCCCTCAGGTGGTCAGGGAGAGCGTTCCACATACTATAATTCACTTCACACTTCACTACCTTTCATCCATTTTCACACATCTCTGAAAGAGGTCCAGGGAGCCACTAGGGTGGAGCTAAGATTTGATTTAGGGCTATATAAATAAACATTGATTGATTGATTATTGATTTATATAGCGTGTATGTTTTGTGTGGGTTTTTTTCATTTTTTCTTTTTCAGTATTAACGTGGCCAAGTCTTCAAATAAGACGTGTCAGTGATTGCCTTTGTGATCCTTTTCCTTTGAGAAGCTCCTTTAAAAAAACAACAACTCATATCTGTTTTCAGCCTCTTCCAGACTTTGCCCTTTCAGACATAGCAGGTGACAATCTCATGTGCGGGAAAAAAGAAAAAAAACCCTAGGGGGAACCGTTTGAAGTGAACCACTCCAAAAAAAAACAAACAAACGGGTTATTTGCCTTGAGCTTGTTGAAGAGGGTTCGCTCGGGATGTGTTTGCTGGACGACATGTGAGATAGTCATTGAAATGCCGTTACTTAAGTGTGAAGCCATGTGGAGAAAAAAGGGACAATGATATTTGTCGAAAATAAAAAGAACAAAGCGGCGTATTTGAGCTGGAAATCAATAGGATAAGAGGTTGTTAGCTGAGAAATGTCACTGGACAACATTGATCATCATCTACATCGACTGCAGGAAACATGTCAGCAATCAGGCTGGGAATACTTGCTGTGGGGATTGATTCAAAAAAGATGACATCCTTTCAGTCCTTTTCATGAGTCTTATAAAGATGTCCGAAAGAAGGCGGTGGCTGTTGCCTAGTGACGTGTGGAGTCTCCATATCTTCAGCTGGTTTTGTTTCACTGGTTTGTGTTAGCACTGTTTCATACATGGATTGAGTAGGCTTTCTTCCGTGTCACGGCCTTCTTTCATCTCCGTAATATCACTAAAATTCGCTCCATTTTGTCCACTAAAGACGCCGAGATCATTATCCATGCGTTTGTTACGTCTCGCCTCGACTACTGTAACGTATTATTTTCGGGTCTCCCCATGTCTAGCATTAAAAGATTACAGTTGGTACAAAATGCGGCTGCTAGACTTTTGACAAGAACAAGAAAGTTTGATCACATTACGCCTGTACTGTATATACCTTTATATACATATATACATACATATATACCTATACTGTATATACCTTTATATACATATATACATACATATATACCTATACTGTATATACCTTTATATACATATATACATACATATATACCTGTACTGTATATACCTTTATATACATATATACATACATATATACCTATACTGTATATACCTTTATATACATATATACATACATATATACCTGTACTGTATATACCTTTATATACATATATACATACATATATACCTATACTGTATATACCTTTATATACATATATACATACATATATACCTATACTGTATATACCTTTATATACATATATACATACATATATACCTATACTGTATATACCTTTATATACATATATACATACATATATACCTATACTGTATATACCTTTATATACATATATACATACATATATACCTATACTGTATATACCTTTATATACATATATACATACATATATACCTATACTGTATATACCTTTATATACATATATACATACATATATACCTATACTGTATATACCTTTATATACATATATACATACATATATACCTATACTGTATATACCTTTATATACATATATACATACATATATACCTATACTGTATATACCTTTATATACATATATACATACATATATACCTATACTGTATATACATTTATATACATATATACATACATATATACCTATACTGTATATACCTTTATATACATATATACATACATATATACCTATACTGGCTCACCTGCACTGGCTGCCTGTGCACTTAAGATGTGACTTGAAGGTTTTACTACTCACGTATAAAATACTACACGGTCTAGCTCCATCCTGTCTTGCCGATTGTATTGTACCATATGTCCCGGCAAGAAATCTGCATTCAAAGGACTCCGGCTTATTAGTGATTGCCAAAGCCCAAAAAAAGTCTGCGGGCTATAGAGCGTTTTCCGTTCGGGCTCCAGTACTCTGGAATGCCCTCCCGGTAACAGTTCGAGATGCTTCCTCAGTAGAAGCATTTAAGTCTCACCTTAAAACTCATTTGTATACTCTAGCCTTTAAATAGACTCCCTTTTTAGACCAGTTGATCTGCCGTTTCTTTTCTTTTTCTTCTATGTCCCACTCTCCCTTGTGGAGGGGGTCCGGTCCGATCCGGTGGCCATGTACTGCTTGCCTGTGTATCGGCTGGGGACATCTCTGCGCTGCTGATCCGCCTCCGCTTGGGATGGTTTCCTGCTGGCTCCGCTGTGAACGGGACTCTCGCTGCTGTGTTGGATCCGCTTTGGACTGGACTCTCGCGACTGTGTTTGATCCATTATGGATTGAACTTTCACAGTATCATGTTAGACCCGCTCGACATCCATTGCTTTCCTCCTCTCCAAGGTTCTCATAGTCATCATTGTCACCGACGTCCCACTGGGTCATTTTTGTCACCGATGTCCCACTGGGTGTGAGTTTTCCTTGCCCTTATGTGGGCCTACCGAGGATGTTGTAATTGCATTGCATGTTCGAAACGAACTGAAACTAACTCATGAACTAACCAACACTGCAGTTTGTTTAAAGTTTTCAGGTGGTGAAAAAAAGTTGTCTTTTACTGACCAATTCCTCCCATACTTGCCAACCCTCCGGATTTTCCCGATATTTCAGTACCCCTCCCAAAATTCTCCCGAAATCCTCCCGATTTCCAGCCGGACAACAACATTGGGGGCGTGCCTTAAAGCCACTGCCTTCAGCGTCCTCTCTCACCTGAAAAGGAGACTATTAAATATGTCTCCGTTATCCATGGGTTTATTTATATAACCCATAAAGTAGGAAGGCACGGAGCTATTTCTCAGAGTGTGTTTATTCCAGCCGGCACGTTAATACACTAACACACAACATCCGGATTCCCATCATGCATTGCTTCAAAACTACGGCAAGTAGTGATGTTCAAAAACATAACAGAGACGAAGCAGAACGAAGAAGAGACATGGCGACGACGAGTAAGAAAAAGAAGTACGCTTGCAAGCTCAAAAATGATTGGAAAACATAATTCCAGTTCATCCAGGACAGCTCGAAGGGGAAGAGGTATGCTGCTTGCAATTTTTGTAGATCAGACTTCTCCATTAAACACGCTGGCTGGACGGATATACTCATTTATGAACGGATTACTTATATAATACTTGAAATATACACACCCCCGCTACTCCCACCGCCCCATCTCCCGAATTTCGAGGTCTCAAGGTACGCAAGTACGATTCCTCCAACAAACTCTTTATTTATTCCGCGTTGGGAGCAACCAGAGCCCCGCTCCTCACTGTGCATGCAGGAGAAAGAGGACACACACAGCTCTGCAGTGCACTGTTGCACGAGCTACGTTGCGTCAATCACTTTCACAATCACTGTCCATTTGGTTATGGTTTATTTCAATCATGCTATATAGAAAGGCGAAACATTTTACTTTAGTTTCATCAAATGGAGATGGATTTTTTTGGGCGCAAAAGCCGATGAAAGGGTTCAAATCTGTATTTTTTTTTTTTGCCGTAAATACGACTAAAATGCTCGCATTGTACAGTGCTATTCGGATACCTTTGTTGACTGTGATGTTACATCAAGTTGTAGACTATGCATCAGCTCTAACACTTGGTCGGGAAAAAATAACAATTTAGCCAACCTGCATCTAGGTAATGTTACAATTTTTCACGGCTACAACACTGATAGAAGATGCTGGAATGTAAATTAAACCTTCTCGTTTACAAAATGTACGGGTATCAATTCTCAGGTAACCGGGAATTGTCACCGATTTTGGTCTAAATGCGAAAGGTACCCATCCTTAACTGTGCAAGGTGGTGCATTGTGGTTGGTGCGGGAAAGCCTTCTATGTAAACAACATCACTATTTTAACCTTATATCCATCCATCCATCCATTTTCTACCGCTTATCCCTTATATTGTGTTTCTATTTAACGAGTTGCTAATGCCAATGTACTGCATTTCAATCCTGATACTTTATATTTACTAACAGTTTGCACAATTAGATAACAGTTCAGTTCATTTTCAGGTTATTTCGAAACATGTTGCTATAAAAAAAAAAAACGCCTCTGGAATATCATGTCTAGGAGACAAAAACTGTTGCAGTAATTCTTTAAGGCATAGATGTATTGAGGTCAGAGTAGTTGTGGGAGACAAATCTATTTTTCTCTTAAATATACGGGAGGAACAAACTAGTGTCTCTGGTGTATTGGAATGGATTGTGATTAATGGCATCCTAATTTTGAGTCACAAGATATGTCAGATGAAATGTAAAGTATGGGGAGAAGATCTAGGATGGGGTCAACAAAAACTACCACTTTTTGCAACACAATAACTGCAGTGTCTGTACAGTGTCGGAATTGTTCTGGTTGGGGTTGTGGTTGTTTATAAATGCAATTAAATAGTTCTTGCAATTATTTTGACCAACTATTAATTTCTGCTTTTAAAATTGCAGCATAGTCAACTATTGTATTTTCTGGACCGTAGGGCGCACCGGATTATGCAACACACTGCCGATGAGCGGGTGAAGTCAGGTCTATTTTCATAGAAAAGACCCACCGGATTATAGGGCGCATTACCGAGCAACCGGAACTCTCTAATAATTGAACCTCCTTAGGTGAATAATGTAAACTCACTACACCGGTATGTTTTAGCGCTTTCATGGCGAGTTAACTGACATATTTTGTTGACTATATCTGATATAAATGAGCATCAAGCTAGCGCATTCTACTGTATTTGGAGCACTTTCTATCAAGCTTGCTTGCTTTGTTGGCATATGTTGATGCAGTATGTTTGGCCTATGCGGACACGTTTGTTACTGGATAAAGTTTAATATGCTAATGCCTTGGAGACTTTGTATGTTTATGCAATAAGCAACTATAATTATTTGATGCTTCTTTAAATTGACAAACGTGCGGTTTTAGACTGCAATATTGTTCAATTGTTATTACATATGTTTGGTTTGTGTGCTATTTTGTGCGTAGTTGTTGTGTAGCTGCTAGGCAGCCTACCATGTTTACTTTTTGTAAATGACTTGACTAAAATAGAAGAAAAGACCTTCGGTGCATATTGGAGGACATTTAGATGTCCTCCAATGTTCATTTAGACGGTGTGGCGCGGTTGGGAGAGTGGCCATGCCAGAAACCTGAGGGTTCCTGGTTCGATCCCCACCTTCTACCAACCTCGTCACGTCCGTTGTGTCCTTGAGCAAGACACTTCACCCTTGCTCCTGATGGGCCGTGGTTAGGGCTCCCACCATCAGTGTGTGTGAATGGGTGAATGTGGAAATAGTGTCAAAGCGCTTTGAGTACCTGGAAGGTAGAAAAGCGCTATACAAGTATAACCCATTTATATATACCGAAGTAATAAATAACAATCAGTGACGGACGTATTGCACTCGAAGGGTAGTATTGCACAGTAGGGTATTAGGGCATTGTATTGTAAAGGTAGAAACATAAAGATTTTTTTTATTAAATGTGCTTTTTTGTGTGCTACAGTTTGTTTGTGTAAAGAATGCTGGTATGAGCTTTTAAACATAACCCGTTAACTGCTGCCAATCAAATGGTGAACAAGACACTCTTTAGGGTTCATATGTTTGTAAATCTGACTGTGATGAAGTCAGTGCCTCACCAGCCATGAACCTCACCGCACGTCACTGGTGTACCTTGTATTTTTGGACTGTCTTAAATGAGAGTATAAAGTGGGGGAGGAAAAGAAATCACTCATCATATCTCGCAAACAGAGACTGTACATCTTTCAACTAAAGACGGCCTGTCACAGACACCGAGCGATGTCAGACTTTTTAATAAATCACCTCACTCCGTCTGCCTCTTGCTGCTACTCTCTGTCGGCAAACAAAGCAAAAGGAGCAATACAAATATGATACAATGTACAGGGACAATAAACTTTGGACTCTTCACTTTTGGGCCAGGCAGACCTGTACTCATAATCTTTGGACCATGGACTACACAGTAGAACCTCCACTTACCAACCTCTCCTTGTACAAACCCTTCATTTTATGAACCACGGACTGATTCGAAATATGCTTTGGTGTACAAACCTTGTCTCTATGTACAAACTTGTCATCCACCGATTGTGTACCGGCAATACAGCCATTTTGTGCCCGGCAGCACAGGAATTGTGGGCGGGCTGATGGATCTCAGTGCTCAATCAGTCAGAAGAGCACAATGCTACTGATAGCTACCTTTGATTACTTTTTTTTAAGCCCTTTAATCATAATTTTCCAGTTTTGCAAGCTCAATGTGAGTCCTCCCCCCCAAAAAAAACAATCGACAATTGATGTGTGGTTGTCACGCCTGTAAGTTTATGTTTTGGTTTTGGTCAGGTTATGTTTAGTTTTTTGGACATTTTAGTTCCTGGTTTGTTTTCGTCTCCATGCCAACTCATTAGTTGGCATGGAGACGGTATAGCTCGGTTGGTAGAGTGGCCGTGCCAGCAACTTGAGGGTTGCAGGTTCGATTCCCGCTTCAGCCATCCTAGTCATTGCCGTTGTGTCCTTGAGCAAGACACTTTACCCACCTGCTCCCAGTGCCACCTACAGTGGTTTAAATGTAACTTAGATATTGGGTTTCAGTATGTAAAGCGCTTTGAGTCACTTGAGAGAAGCGCTATATAAATATAATTCACTTCACCTGTCATGTGACGTCCTTGTTCTCACACCTGTTTTCACTAATGATCACGACTACTTAAGTCACTCCTTTTCTTGTCTTCTCTCTGGGATCTTCACACTCGCACGCACCCTACCCATGCTGCACCTCCTTCACGACCTCGATAATCTGTTTCATGCCTTGTTGTTCGTTTTGGTCCACGCCGAGTAAGTTTTGTTGTTTATGCCATAGATTGTATCTTTTGTTTATTTGTATATAGTCATGCCATTGTGCTGTTTTTGTCATGGTCCAAGTCTTGGACCATGACATATTCTGGTTTTGTTTCTGTTTTGTTATCACGGGCCTGTTTTGTATTTGACATCTTTAGTTCCAGGTTGCACTTCCTGGTTTGTTTCGGTTGCCTAGTTACGCATTTAGTGCCACCTGTTTCTGGTTTTTGATCACGCGCACCTGCCCCTGATGATTTCTGCGCCTGTCTTTGTTTGCCTTTCGTTCTCGGACTATAGTTTGCCTCACGCAACAGATGACGTCTCATTCCCGCATTGTGGTAAAGTACTTTTGTTATTCGTTTAGCTTCCAGGCTATTTTGTTTATTTCCTTGTGCCTAGTTTAGATACTAGCAATTTCTGTTCTTTCTAGCTCCTATGCTAAGTCATGTTGGTGTTGCGATCCGTGTCTCGGATCTTCAAATATTATTGTTTATTTTTCCATCTTTGTTCTCATTCTCCGTCTGATCCGTTTATTTCCCGTTTAGTCCATCACCATGGTAACTTATTAGTTTCAGCTGTTGCTCCCGGTTCCTGCACACCTGTTCACTGCTAATTACCTTCCCTTTATAAGCCAGCCTCTTCTGTTTATTCTTTCTGGGACTCTAATTTGCTCACATGCAACAAGTAACGTCAGGTATGTTTTTCTCGCTAGCTCATTAGCGAAGCCACTTTGTTGTCATCTTTAGCTCACATGCTAATCATCTTTGTTTTCATTTTGTGTGCCATCGTGCCAAATCTTAGTTCTTTATATTTCCTAGCTTTCACGCTAGCGTCTTTTGTTTCCCTTTTTATTAGCTCCAGTGTTTTTGTTCAGAGCTCACTTTTTGTTCCTAAATTTGTCAGATCTTACCTTTGTTGTGTTCTTCGTTTGACGCATCCTCGAGGGAATCGAACCCGGTACCACGATGCCGAACCGGCGTTACAGTTGGTTTGTCTATAGTGCAAGTGTTTTTGTTATTATTTTGTTTTTGTAGTCAGAAATAAATCATCATTCCTACCTTTACGCTGTGTTCCATCTCCGCTGCACCACGAGAATGCAAACACACGCCACAATGCCACCTAGACGTCACAGTTTTAAGTTTAGTATAGATTATTATTCACCACAGAGCGCGTCCTTGGTTTGCCTTTTTGTAGTTTGTTTGTTTATTTAATAAATATCATGTACTTACATTCATGCCTGACTGGTCCCACATCATCCTTGCATCGAGGAAGCACAAACATCCACAGTCCAAGCCTGACAGTGGTTTGAAATATTTCAGGAAGTATCCACAGTGTTGTCGCCACTGCCTTCTCTGCCTTAACCAACAAGGTACGGTTGATTAAAAAAAAAAACTAAAATCCTAATCAGTGTAGCGACCCGGTTGTTAAAATTGTTACCAACTATCCAAACAACTCACAGTAACAACAATATGAACATTACACGTTATGCCAATATGTTACTAATTTGCATGTTATTAAGCAACTAATTAATGGTGTATATGTTCCTCATACTGAAGTGTTACCAAAGATTTTATTAATTTATGATGGCTCAGGTGTGATTCAGTACAAAAGCGTCTCACAGCACACTGGATTCCAGTTAAAGACCTATGGAATGAGATGTTCTTATTTAAATGGGGATAGCAGGTCCATTCTATGTGTCATACTTGATCATTTCGCGATATTTTGCTGAAAGGATTTAGTAGAGAACATCGACGATAAAGTTTGTGACTTTTGGTCGCTAATTAAAAAGCCTTGCCTGTACTGGAAGTAGCAGACGATGATGTCACTGGTGTGAGGGCTTCTCACATCTGAACATTGTTTACAATGTGAGCCTCCAGCAGCAAGAGCGATTCGGACCGAGAAAGCGACAATTTCCCCAAAAATTTGAGCGAGGATGAAAGATTCGTGGATGAGGAAATTTAGAATGAAGGCCTAGAAAAAAAAAAAATAAAAAAAGCAAAAAATAATAAATAGATAAATGGGTTGTACTTGTATAGCACTTTTCTACCTTCAAGGTACTCAAAGCGCTTTGACACTACTTCCACATTTACCCATTCACACACACATTCACACACACATTCACACACTGATGGAGGGAGCTGCCATGCAAGGCGCTAACCAGCACCCATCAGGAGCAAGGGTGAAGTGTCTTGCTCAGGACACAACGGACGTGACGAGGTTGGTACTAGGTGGAAACCTTGGATCACCACACGGGAAAGAAACAGGAAAAACCTCCCTCTATTTGATGGAAGTCAGCACAAAAAAGCTGGAAATATGACTGAGTGTCCAGGAGGGTGTCCCTTCTAGAAGGCCCACCCGCCGTGGATCACCACCCGGTTAAGAAACAGGAAAAAAGTCCCTCTATTTGATGGAAGTCAGCACAAAAAAGCTGGAAAAAGAAAAAAAAGGCAAGGGCAAGTGAAAGCAATTCAGATGTTATTAGACACATTTACTAGGATAATTCTGGGAAATCCCTTATCTGCTTATTGTGTTGCTAGTGTTTTAGTGAATTAAAGTCTACCTTAAAGTCGGAGGGGTGTGGCCACGGGTGTTTTGACGCCAGAGGACCTCTCCAAGGTTTTTCACAGTCACTGTCACCGACGTCCCACTGGGGTGAGTTTTTCCTTGCCCTTATGTGGGCTCAGTACCACGGATGTCGTTGTAGCTTGTGCAGCCCTTTGAGACACTTGTGATTTAGGGCTAGATAAATAAACATTGATTGATTGATTGATTATGACGAGCTGGATGGATGGGATCGGCATGGTGTGGTGCAGGGGTAGGGAACCTATGGCTCTCGAGTCAGATGTGGCTCTTTTGAGGACTGCATCTGGCTCCAGAGCTTGGTCCGCATTGCCGGCAGTAAGTCGAACACATTTCCAGTGAGGGTTGGACTCCGCCAAGGCTGTCCTTTGTCACCGATTCTGTTCATAACTTTTATGGACAGAATTTCTAGGCGCAGTCAAGGCGTTGAGGGGTTCCGGTTTGGTAACTGCAGGATTAGGTCTCTGCTTTTTGCAGATGATGTGGTCCTGATGGCTTCATCTGACCGGGATCTTCAGCTCTCACTGGATCGGTTCGCAGCCGAGTGTGAAGCGACCGGAATGAGAATCAGCACCTCCAAGTCCGAGTCCATGGTTCTCGCCCGGAAAAGGGTGGAGTGCCATCTCCGGGTTGGGGAGGAGACCCTGCCCCAAGTGGAAGAGTTCAAGTACCTAGGAGTCTTGTTCACGAGTGAGGGAAGAGTGGATCGTGAGATCGACAGGCGGATCGGTGCGGCGTCTTCAGTAATGCGGACGTAGTACCGATCCGTTGTGGTGAAGAAGGAGCTGAGCCGGAAGGCAAAGCTCTCAATTTACCTGTCGATCTACATTCCCATCCTCACCTATGGTCATGAGCTTTGGGTCATGACTGAAAGGATAAGATCACGGGTACAAGCGGCCCAAATGAGTTTCCTCCGCCGAGTGGCGGGTCTCTCCCTTAGAGATAGGGTGAGAAGCTCTGTCATCCGGGAGGAACTCAAAGTAAAGCCGCTGCTCCTCCGCATGGAGAGGAGCCAGATGAGGTGGTTCGGGCATCTGGTCAGGATGCCACCCGAACGCCTCCCTAGGGATGTGTTTAGGGCACGTCCAACCGGACGTACCGGAAGTAGCAGACGATGATGTCACTGGTGTGAGGGCTCCTCACATCTGAACATTGTTTATAATGTGAGCCTCCAGCAGCAAGAGCGATTCGGACCGAGAAAGCGACAATTTCCCCAATAATTTGAGCGAGGATGAAAGATTCGTGGATGAGGAAATTTAGATTGAAGGCCTAGAAAAAATAAAAAAATAAAATGTTTAAAAATTTTTTTTAAAAAGGCAAAGGCAAGTGAAAGCAATTCCAAAGTTTTTAGACACATTTACTAGGATAATTCTGGGAAATCACTTATCTGCTTATTGTGTTGCTAGTGTTTTAGTGAGTTAAAGTCTACCTTAAAGTCGAAGGGGTGTGGCCACGGGTGTTTTGACGCCAGAGGACCTCTCCAAGGTTTTTCACAGTCACTGTCACCGACGTCCCACTGGGGTGAGTTTTTCCTTGCCCTCATGTGGGCTCAGTACCACGGATGTCGTTGTAGCTTGTGCAGCCCTTTGAGACACTTGTGATTTAGGGCTAAATAAACAAACATTGATTGATTGATTAACTATGATGAGCTGGATGGATGGGATCGGCATGGTGTGGTGCAGGGGTAGGGAACCTATGGCTCTCCAGCCAGATGTGGCTCTTTTGAGGACTGCATCTGGCTCTCAGATAAGTCTTAGCTGACATTGCTTAACACGATAAGTAATGAATAATTCCGCTGGTGATCACAGTTTTGATTGATTGATTGATTGATTGAAGCTTTTATTAGTAGATTACACAGTACAGTACATATTCCGTACAATTGACCACTAAATGGTAACACCCGAAGAAGTTTTTCAACTTGTTTAAGTCCTTGTTTAAATCAATTCATGTTACGTGTTAGAAACAACGTTGAAAATATAAAACATTTTCATGTATTTTAATCCGTCCATCCGTTTTCTACCCTACCAGTTCAAGAAGTCGCATTAAGAAGTATTTTATTTATTATTGGTTAGCTTCAGAATAACAATGTCATTGAAAAAAAATAAGAGACTTATTATACGATCCGGTGGCCATGTACTGCTTGCCTGTGTATCGGCTGGGGACATCTCTGCGCTGCTGATCCGCCTCCGCTTGGGATGGTTTCCTGCTGGCTCCGCTGTGAATGGGACTCTTGCTGCTGTGTTGGATCCGCTTTGGACTGGACTCTCGCGACTGTGTTGGATCCATTATGGATTGAACTTTCACAGTATCATGTTAGACCCGCTCGACATCCATTGCTTTCCTCCTCTCCAAGGTTCTCATAGTCATCATTGTCACCGATGTCCCACTGGGTGTGAGTTTTCCTTGCCCTTATGTGGGCCTACCGAGGATGTCGTAGTGGTTTGTGCAGCCCTTTGAGACACTAGTGATTTAGGGCTATATAAGTAAACATTGATTGATTGATTGATAAAAATGCACGCATTTAGTTGTATTCCGTGTTAAAAAGTATTATATGGCTCTCACAGGAATACATTTTAAAATATTTGGCTTTCGAGGCTCTCTCAGCCAAAAGGTTCCCGACCCCGGGTGTAGTGGGTAGAGCGGCCGTGCCAGAAACCTGAGGGTTGCAGGTTCGCTTCCCACCTATTAACATCCAAATCGCTGCCGTTGTGTCCTTGGGCAGGACACTTCACCCTTTGCCCCCGGTGCCGCTCACACTGGTGAATGAATGATGACTGAATGATCGGTGGTGGTCGCAAACTGGCAGCCTCGCTTCCATCAGTCTACCCCAGAGCAGCTGTGGCTACAGATGTAGCTTACCACCACCAGGTGTGAATGAATGATGGGTTCCCACTTCTCTGTGAGTGCTTTGAGTATCTAACAATAGAAAAGCGCGATATAAATCTAATCCATTATTATTATTATTATTATTATCTTAAACGACGGGGTTGTGTGAGTGCGGACAAGAAGAAGGTTAAGTGGGATCTACCCTGGATGCCTTAGTGTAGAAGGAGCCTACATCTGTGCAATCTTTGACTCCACTTGTGAAATACACCCAGGACCGAGATCCCCAACTGGCCAGACATCCATTTGGCCAACAAAATACATGCATTTGATTATATTTCATTTTCCGATCCAACACCCTTTCTAGAGCTGTGAGTCTCCACTTTTTTGTCCGTTGTTAGCCAGGATAGCAAAATCAATACCTCACAGAAAAGCAGCAAGTGGCCGCCTCTAATGAACTCTAAACCTCAGGTACATCGTTGGCAGTTTTCTCACATTCCTCCCTCTGCATTCGGCGCCGGAAAATCCATAACTCATCCCGTAAATGGAAGTGGCGTGTACAATACAGTTTAGTGTAGGAGTTTAGCACCGTCCTGCGGGTGTTGGACTCATCCATTCAATCACAAGTCGGGAACGCAGCAAAAACAAGGAGGCGGAGAGATAAGGATGAGAATGTTGCCGGCATATTTCATTTATCAGTTCCGTGTGAATGGAAAGAGTATGGGAGATAAGAGGACTACAAGAGGGATCATTAGGAGAGAAGAAAGTGCGCGAGGATTCATTAGCATGAAGCAAGTAAGGGAGTGTTGATAAATGGCGACCAGGAGAACAACCTGTTTGACAAATGACGGAGGTTGATACCCAGAAACAAAAGTCGCATTCAGCAGACAATTCAAAGTTTGCGGCATCGGCTCGCACGGCGGGAAAGTCACAGTAGACTGCCAGGAGTCATTTTCCGAGGTCCGGTCAATCCATCAGAGGGAGAAGTGTGCCATGGGACCCGTGCAGTGCCAGTCACCTTGGACACCGGGTGGAGGTTGCTTTCACGCCACACTGGACTTTAACGCTCCTCCCCGGCTGGAGGTCAATAACTCACAATACTCCATCACACCCACGGACATGCTGTGGACATGGACGTGAAGACATTGTCCAGCACGGCCGCCGTCGCGTTCACCTTTCCAAGATCTGGTTGGTTAGAGGGCGGTAATCACTTTTTAATAGGCGGCAGAGTGCTCCTGTATACTATCACCTTTTTAATCAGTGTGGGACTCCATTCCAAGACCAGCGTTGTTTCCATTGGCGCCCAACAACTGCAACGTCCATCCATCCATCAATTTTCAACCACTTGTTCGGGGTTGCAGGGGATGCTGGAGCCTATCTCGGCTACGTTCGGGCAACACTAAGTTGGCCGTAGAGCAGTGGTTCTCAAACTTTTTTTTGTCATCCCCCACTTTGGACAAGGGGGAGTTTTCAAGCCCCACCTGCCCCCATCGCCACAACAGAACGCTAATGCCAAGCTTAACATTTTCAAATTTATTGAACATCAAGTAACATTCAAGTCAGGGTTTCCCACACATTCATTTATTTGTGGCGGCTCGCCACGAAAAAATTACGGCCTCCACAAATAAAAATTAAATTTTTTTTCAGCTTTTGACTCGCTTGACCGCTCATAAAAGCAGTGGGACTCTGTCTGTGAATGGAGCTTGTAGTTACATATTATATAAATATGTAAATATGATATAAATATGTACATAAAGTGTTGTAATTATATTCCAACT
The DNA here is from genome assembly GCF_033978795.1 of Nerophis ophidion. Lineage (NCBI taxonomy): Eukaryota > Metazoa > Chordata > Actinopteri > Syngnathiformes > Syngnathidae > Nerophis > Nerophis ophidion. The sequence goes on along the minus strand of NC_084627.1, from coordinate 48,986,262 downwards.
CCGCGTTCTTCTTG
>NC_084627.1:48956248-48981248 GCF_033978795.1 Nerophis ophidion | reverse complement strand
ACAAGTACAACCCATTTATTTTACCCATTTATTTGAGTTGGGAAATTGTGTTAGAGGTAAATAAAAACAAAATACAATGATTTGCAAATCCTTTTCAACTCATATTCAATTGAATGCACAATAAAGACAAGATATTTGATGTTCAAACTCATAAACTTTTTTTTTTTTTGCAAGTAATAACTAACTTAGAATTTCATGGCTGCAACATGTGCCAAAGTAGTTGGGAAAGGGCATGTTCACCACTGTGTTACATCACCTTTTCTTTTAACAACACTCAATGAACGTTTGGGAACTGAGGAAACAAGTGTTTGATGAGCATTCCTCAACTTTATCAGTATTTACTGCCACCTTTCCCAACTTCCTTTTCACGTGTTGCTGGCATCACATTCTAAAGTTAGTGATTATTTGCACAAAAAAAAAAGTTTATGAGTTTGAACATCAAATATGTTGTTTTTGTAGCATATTCAACTGAATATGGCTTGAAAAGGATTTGCAAATCATTGTATTCTGTTTATATTTACATCTAACACAGTTTCCCAACTCATATAAATAAATAATCTGAACTTTATTGGGAGGAATTATTTCAAAATATTGGCTATAAGTAATATTTTTCTTTTGTTTTCATTGTAAACATTTGCTAAGGTAGTCCCATAGTGTGCAGGAGCCAAAGTGCTTAAACTACTTTCCATCCATCCATTTTTCTACCGCTTGTTCCCTTTTGGGGTGGCGGGGGGCGCTGGCGTCTATCTCAGCTACAATCGGGCGGAAGGCGGGGTACACCCTGGACAAGTCGCCACCTCATCGCAGGCTTAAACTACTTTGAATATCAGAAAAAATTGCTAGAAAAATAAAATAAAAATAAATGACTCAAATAACAGTAGAAATAATTAAAAAGTGAATCAAACTGCTGCTATGTTTTCAAGGGCGTGGGTCAATTTTTTTATGGTGTTCCAGCAAACGCGGCAGTTGCCGTGGTTAAATTGGAGCCCTGCAGTCTGTATATGAACATTGTTTTGATTTAATACCAGCAACCCCTATCGATAATCGGCATACCCTCGAAACCTCTGACTTGACCATTCCATTCATCAAAGTCGACATACATGTCCCTTAGAATTATTCAATAATGACCTGTGGGCCTCCCATCATCTGCTGTTGTCTTCAATAAGCAGCTGCAGTCCATTAGTCCAGTAGGCTGGATCTCAGAAAGATGCCAACCAGAGGCAGATTATTTGGGGCTAACTAAATCAGCCTCGATGGATGAGAACCAGAAGGATAACTATAATGAAAAAGGCCTCACTATTGATTGTACTTCTTTCAGACAGGAAGTGCTTTTATTTATTATTATTTTGCCTCTTTTATTGCTTGTTGGAGAATGACTACCATATTTCCTTGATTTGCCGCCGGGACACTAATTAAATTAAAACCTCTTCTCACTCTAGCGTTTAACAAAGGCATGGGGTAAATTTAGGCCTGAGCTTAAAAATTTGAGAGTGATGTAAGGATACCATCATGAAAAGCACATTTAATTAAAAAAAAAACGTTATTATGGTCTTACCTTTACTTATAAATGAAGTCCATGTGCAGCTCCTTCTGATCAAAAGCATCGATAACTTGTTTATAGAAGTCTTCCTTATCTTTCTTCAGTTTTAAAAGTCTCGATGGAGATCTTCCTTTATTACCTCCTGCTTCCATTGAAAGTCCAGTTTAGAAAACTGTTTTATTTTAGATATGTAATCCTCCATGTTAAAAGTGCAAGCGAGAGGAAAAAATACACAATTGCTGCTTGTTGTCACTTCTTCTGCAGCCGAGTAGTCGCAAGAAGGATCACTAGCGCCCTCTACCACCAGGAGGCGGGAGTCATTTAATGACTCATATTTGACACACGCAGCTACGGTATATTAATAAAACATAGCTGCTTACTGTTCTTTTTAGCATATTCAATAGCTTGGATCTGAAATCCTACTGAATATCTCTTAATCTTCTTCCCTTTATGCGATTTCAAATGATTGAAATCAGCCTCCTCCATTTTGAAAATGATGACAGGTGAAGTGTCACTCGTGACGTGACGAGTTTGACCCGGAGGAAATTTTAGAAATAAGCTAATTATTTGGCGAAATGAGTTCGACCCGGCGGAAATTCTAGACATGCTCTAATAAAAATAATGTATTTGCGAAACGAGTTTGACCCGGCAGTAGTTCTAGGCAGGTGCATACTATATACCTGGCGGCAATTCAAGGAAATATGGTAGTTGAATCATTTGGAAACAAACGACATGACTGTCAAATATTTGTTATTTCATGCCATAAATCACAAATGGCTATTCAGATAAAGGAAGTTAGCTAATAGAATAAACATTGTTTGTACTCTTTATGATGTTTGCATATTTGTTGGGGGTGTCAAAAGTTTCCTCTGATTTTGTGAAGGATTTAGACCGGGGGCTGTCCAAAAAATTCAGATCAGGGGCCACATGGAGAAAAAAATCTACTCCCAAGTGGGCCGGACTGGTAATTTCGCAGCACGATAACTTAAAAATAAAGACAACTTCAGATTGTTTTCATTGTTTAGAAATAGAACAAGCACTTTCTGAACATGTTCAAATCATAATGTTGGGGACATCTCTGCACTGCTGACCCGTCTCCACTCGGGATGGTCTCCTGCTGGCCCCACTATGGACTGGACTCTCACTATTATGTTAGATCCACTATGGACTGGACTCTCACTATTATGTTAGATCCACTATGGACTGGACTCTCACTATTATGTTGGATCCACTATGGATTTGACTCTCACTATTATGTTAGATCCACTATGGACTGGACTCTCACTATTATGTTGGATCCACTATGGATTGGACTCTCACTATTATGTTAGATCCACTATGGACTGGACTCTCACTATTATGTTAGATCCACTATGGACTGGACTCTCACTATTATGTTAGATCCACTATGGACTGGACTCTCACTATTATGTTGGAGCCACTATGGACTGACTCTCACTATTATGTTAGATCCACTATGGATTGGACTCTCACTATTATGTTAGATCCACTATGGACTGGACTCTCACTAATATGTTAAATCCACTATGGACTGGACTCTCACACTATTATGTTAGATCCACTATGGACTGGACTCTCACTATTATGTTAGATCCACTATGGACTGGACTCTCACTATTATGTTGGATCCACTATGGACTGGACTCCCACTATTATGTTAGATCCACTATGGACTGGACAGTCACTATTATGTTAGATCCACTATGGACTGGACTGTCACTATTATGTTAGATCCACTATGGACTGGACTTTCACACTATTATGTTAGATCCACTATGGACTGGACTCTCACTATTATGTTAGATCCACTATGGACTGGACTCTCACTATTATGTTAGATCCACTATGGACTGGACTCTCACTATTATGTTAGATCCACTATGGACTGGACTCTCACTATTATGTTAGATCCACTATGGACTGGACTCTCACTATTATGTTGGAGCCACTATGGACTGACTCTCACTATTATGTTAGATCCACTATGGATTGGACTCTCACTATTATGTTAGATCCACTATGGACTGGACTCTCACTAATATGTTAAATCCACTATGGACTGGACTCTCACACTATTATGTTAGATCCACTATGGACTGGACTCTCACTATTATGTTAGATCCACTATGGACTGGACTCTCACTATTATGTTGGATCCACTATGGACTGGACTCCCACTATTATGTTAGATCCACTATGGACTGGACAGTCACTATTATGTTAGATCCACTATGGACTGGACTGTCACTATTATGTTAGATCCACTATGGACTGGACTTTCACACTATTATGTTAGATCCACTATGGACTGGACTCTCACTATTATGTTAGATCCACTATGGACTGGACTCTCACTATTATGTTAGATCCACTATGGACTGGACTTTCACACTATTATGTTAGATCCACTATGGACTGGACTCTCACTATTATGTTAGATCCACTATGGACTGGTCCCTCACTATGATGTTAGATCCACTATGGACTGGACTCTCACTATTATGTTAAATCCACTATGGACTGGTCCCTCACTATGATGTTAGATCCACTATGGACTGGACTCTCACTATTATGTTAGATCCACTATGGACTGGACTCTCACTATAATATTAGAGCCACTATGGACTGGACTCTCACTATTATGTTAGATCCACTATGGACTGGACTCTCACTATTATGTTAGATCCACTATGGACTGGACTCTCACTATTATGTTAGATCAACTATGGACTGGACTCTCACTATTATGTTAGATCCACTATGGACTGGACTGTCACTATTATGTTAGATCCACTATGGACTGGACTGTCACTATTATGTTAGATCCACTATGGACTGGACTCTCACTATTATGTTAGATCCACTATGGACTGGACTCTCACTATTATGTTAGATCCACTATGGACTGGACTTTCACACTATTATGTTAGATCCACTATGGACTGGACTCTCACTATTATGTTAGATCCACTATGGACTGGACTCTCACTATTATGTTAGATCCACTATGGACTGGACTTTCACACTATTATGTTAGATCCACTATGGACTGGACTCTCACTATTATGTTGGATCCACTATGGACTGGACTCTCACTATTATGTTAGATCCACTATGGACTGGTCCCTCACTATGATGTTAGATCCACTATGGACTGGACTCTCACTATTATGTTAAATCCACTATGGACTGGTCCCTCACTATGATGTTAGATCCACTATGGACTGGACTCTCACTATTATGTTAGATCCACTATGGACTGGACTCTCACTATTATGTTAGTTCCACTATGGACTGGACTCTCACTATTATGTTAAATCCACTATGGACTGGTCCCTCACTATAATGTTAGAGCCACTATGGACTGGACTCTCACTATTATGTTAGATCGACTATGGACTGGACTCTCACTATTATGTTAGATCCACTATGGACTGGACTCTCACTATTATGTTGGATCCACTATGGACTGGACTCTCACTATTATGTTAGTTCCACTATGGACTGGACTCTCACTATTATGTTATTTCCACTATGGACTGGACTCTCACTATTATGTTAAATCCACCATGGACTGGACTCTCACTATTATGTTAGATCCACTATGGACTGGACTATCACTATTATGTTAGATCCACCATGGACTGGACTCTCACTATTATGTTAGATCCACCATGGACTGGACTCCCACTATTATGTTGGATCCACTATGGACTGGACTCTCACTATTATGTTAGATCCACTATGGACTGGACTCTCACTAATATGTTAAATCCACTATGGACTGGACTCTCACACGATTATGTTAGATCCACTATGGACTGGACTCTCACTATTATGTTGAATCCACTATGGACTGGACTCTCACTATTATGTTAGATCCACTATGGACTGGACTCTCACTATTATGTTAGATCCACTATGGACTGGACTCTCACTATTATGTTAGATCCACTATGGACTGGACTCTCACTATTATGTTAGATCCACTATGGACTGGACTCTCACTATTATGTTAGATCCACTATGGACTGGACTCTCACTATTATGTTAGATCCACTATGGACTGGACTTTCACACTATTATGTTAGATCCACTATGGACTGGACTCTCACTATTATGTTAGATCCACTATGGACTGGACTCTCACTATTATGTTAGATCCACTATGGACTGGACTTTCACACTATTATGTTAGATCCACTATGGACTGGACTCTCACTATTATGTTGGATCCACTATGGACTGGACTCTCACTATTATGTTAGATCCACTATGGACTGGTCCCTCACTATGATGTTAGATCCACTATGGACTGGACTCTCACTATTATGTTAAATCCACTATGGACTGGTCCCTCACTATGATGTTAGATCCACTATGGACTGGACTCTCACTATTATGTTAGATCCACTATGGACTGGACTCTCACTATTATGTTAGTTCCACTATGGACTGGACTCTCACTATTATGTTAAATCCACTATGGACTGGTCCCTCACTATAATGTTAGAGCCACTATGGACTGGACTCTCACTATTATGTTAGATCGACTATGGACTGGACTCTCACTATTATGTTAGATCCACTATGGACTGGACTCTCACTATTATGTTGGATCCACTATGGACTGGACTCTCACTATTATGTTAGTTCCACTATGGACTGGACTCTCACTATTATGTTATTTCCACTATGGACTGGACTCTCACTATTATGTTAAATCCACCATGGACTGGACTCTCACTATTATGTTAGATCCACTATGGACTGGACTATCACTATTATGTTAGATCCACCATGGACTGGACTCTCACTATTATGTTAGATCCACCATGGACTGGACTCCCACTATTATGTTGGATCCACTATGGACTGGACTCTCACTATTATGTTAGATCCACTATGGACTGGACTCTCACTAATATGTTAAATCCACTATGGACTGGACTCTCACACGATTATGTTAGATCCACTATGGACTGGACTCTCACTATTATGTTGAATCCACTATGGACTGGACTCTCACTATTATGTTAGATCCACTATGGACTGGACTCTCACTATTATGTTAGATCCACTATGGACTGGACTCTCACTATTATGTTAGATCCACTATGGACTGGACTCTCACTATTATGTTAGATCCACTATGGACTGGACTCTCACTATTATGTTAGATCCACTATGGACTGGACTCTCACTATTATGTTAGATCCACTATGGACTGGACTGTCACTATTATGTTAGATCCACTATGGACTGGACTCTCACTATTATGTTAGATCCACTATGGACTGGACTCTCACTATTATGTTAGATCCACTATGGACTGGACTTTCACACTATTATGTTAGATCCACTATGGACTGGACTCTCACTATTATGTTAGATCCACCATGGACTGGACTCCCACTATTATGTTAGATCCACTATGGACTGGACTCTCACTATTATGTTAGATCCACTATGGACTGGACTCTCACTATTATGTAAGATCCACTATGGACTGGACTCTCACTATTATGTAAGATCCAGTATGGACTGGACCCTCACTATTATGTTAGATCCACTATGGACTGGACTCTCACTATTATGTTAGATCCACTATGGACTGGACTCTCATTATTATGTTAGATCCACTATGGACTGGACTCTCACTATTATGTTAGATCCACTATGGACTGGACTCTCACTATTATGTTAGATCCACTATGGACTGGACTCTCACTATTATGTTAGATCCACTATGGACTGGACTCTCACTATTATGTTAGATCCACTATGGACTGGACTCTCACTATTATGTAAGATCCACTATGGACTGGACTCTCACTATTATGTAAGATCCAGTATGGACTGGACCCTCACTATTATGTTAGATCCACTATGGACTGGACTCTCACTATTATGTTGGATCCACTATGGACTGGACTCTCACTATTATGTTAGATCCACTATGGACTGGACTCTCACTAATATGTTAAATCCACTATGGACTGGACTCTCACACGATTATGTTAGATCCACTATGGACTGGACTCTCACTATTATGTTGAATCCACTATGGACTGGACTCTCACTATTATGTTAGATCCACTATGGACTGGACTCTCACTATTATGTTAGATCCACTATGGACTGGACTCTCACTATTATGTTAGATCCACTATGGACTGGACTCTCACTATTATGTTAGATCCACTATGGACTGGACTCTCACTATTATGTTAGATCCACTATGGACTGGACTCTCACTATTATGTTAGATCCACTATGGACTGGACTGTCACTATTATGTTAGATCCACTATGGACTGGACTCTCACTATTATGTTAGATCCACTATGGACTGGACTCTCACTATTATGTTAGATCCACTATGGACTGGACTTTCACACTATTATGTTAGATCCACTATGGACTGGACTCTCACTATTATGTTAGATCCACCATGGACTGGACTCCCACTATTATGTTAGATCCACTATGGACTGGACTCTCACTATTATGTTAGATCCACTATGGACTGGACTCTCACTATTATGTAAGATCCACTATGGACTGGACTCTCACTATTATGTAAGATCCAGTATGGACTGGACCCTCACTATTATGTTAGATCCACTATGGACTGGACTCTCACTATTATGTTAGATCCACTATGGACTGGACTCTCACAATATTATGTCAGACCCACTCGACGTCCATTGCATCCGCTTTCTTTTTATCGATAGATTTATCAGATTTAGTTTTTATTATCCATAGCAGATGTATACATAGCACTAATCAGAGGCAGTATTTAAGTTTGTCGTTTCCATTTTGTCATTGTTGTGTTCTTTTTATGCCAGTTCTTTCATGCCAAAGTCCATGCTGCTCTTGTCAAGCCATAGTAAATGTTGTTTGATTTATGTTCATAGTCTGTTTATGTGTTAGTTAGTTTTGTTCCTTAGCCAAGTTGTGCCTCCGCTGTGAGCACTTTTTGTTTGTACCTTTTTTAGTTCAAATAAAATCATGTTTTTACTTAAACTCCATGTCATGAGTAGTCCGTCTGCTCTCCTGGGCGGACGACCCTGCAGCAAGCTGCGACCCGCCCAATTATGACAGACTTTAATACTGCCTCTGATTAGTGCTTAGGAAGCAGGTGAGCGGGCGAGCACTAATCAGAGACAGGTGAACACAATTAGTAACCATGGCAACGAAACACGGGAGTGGAAAACAGGAAGCAATGGATTGTTAAACAAAAGCGGACATAATTCAACAAAACTTAATCACAAGACATGACAACAATTGTGCTCAAAAGAAAAATTCAGTCGTGTTGTGAAATAATTCCCCAGCCAGACATGACGGCTCCGTTTAATCAGCGTGTCGACGAGGTCCTTTTTCCAGCCGCGTCACGTGCGCTTCCAAATTTTTCATTTTTTTTTCTCCTTGCACCAATTGAAGGTTCAAATGTGCTATGGATCCACCTACAGGTTCAACATGCTTTAAGTTGAACTTCTAAGTCTAGCCTGCAGGTAAGTGGGGTTCTTGCCAGGATCAAAAGCCTACCTGAGGTGTCGATGGAAGTGTAATCCAAAAAAAAAATGTCTCACCCACCATCCATTACAGAATGTGAGAGTTTGAACGATTTGAACAACTATTCATCTTTTAGGAAAATGCATCCGGACTAAGTGAATAATTTGGTAGGATATCATTTGAAATTAGGTGGCATGGAATACACTTAAATACACAGCATTGGATTATCCTGGATTTATACCAGCATTTTTAAAATAGGATTGAACATGGAAAAAAATGGGGGAAGCTTTTTAGCGTCATGCTGAGTACAAACGGAGCCAACATACTACTAGCAGTACACATGGCACAGTTTGAGAAGCCCTGCTTTATTCAACATAAAATGAAAATCATATGCTTTACACATTATGCAAATCCGTATTTATTTGGCATGACGACGCCATTTCATTATTTTTTATAAACTATCATTTTAGCTTTAGTCATTTGGCCACAGGAAAAGCCATTTCGTCTATTTCCCTTTGCTTCTGGCAAACATCCCCGCCTAATCGACACAATGCACAAACAAGTTGTCACTCAGGCCGGCAGTCCCGGCTAATTAGATTACCGCGCAGGGTTCTTCTGTGGATTTACATTTAAATTCCCACTATATTCCACCGAGGTGTGGAACCCAGATGGAAAAAAAAACAACTAAAGACCAATTCAACTACTGGTGTTTTTCAAAGGACTGATTATCGGTCCTGCTAGACACCGACCTCTATTTAATAATACAACTTTAACATTTGACGACCAAATAATAAAACAAGGTGACTCGGTAAAGAATCTGGGTATTATCTTCGACCCAACTCTCTCCTTTGAGTCACACATTAAAAGCGTTACTAGAACGGCCTTCTTTCATCTCCGTAATATCGCTAAAATTTGCTCCATTTTGTCCACTAAAGACGCCGAAATCATTAGCCATGCGTTTGTTACGTCTCGTCTCGATTACTGTAACGTATTATTTTGGGGTCTCCCCATGTCTAGCATTAAAAGATTACAGTTGGTACAAAATGCGGCTGCTAGACTTTTGACAAGAACAAGAAAGTTTGATCACATTACGCCTGTACTGTATATACCTTTATATACATATATACATACATATATACCTATACTGTATATACCTTTATATACATATATACATACATATATACCTGTACTGTATATACCTTTATATACATATATACATACATATATACCTATACTGTATATACCTTTATATACATATATACATACATATATACCTGTACTGTATATACCTTTATATACATATATACATACATATATACCTATACTGTATATACCTTTATATACATATATACATACATATATACCTATACTGGCTCACCTGCACTGGCTTCCTGTGCACTTAAGATGTGACTTTAAGGTTTTACTACTTAGGTATAAAATACTACACGGTCTAGCTCCATCCTATCTTGCCGATTGTATTGTACCATATGTCCCGGCAAGAAATCTGCCTTCAAAAGACTCCGGCTTATTAGTGATTCCCAGAGCCCAAAAAAAGTCTGCGGGCTATAGAGCGTTTTCCGTTCGGGCTCCAGTACTCTGGAATGCCCTCCCGGTAACAGTTCGAGATGCTACCTCAGTAGAAGCATTTAAGTCTCACCTTAAAACTCATTTGTATACTCTAGCCTTTAAATAGACCTCCTTTTTAGACCAGTTGATCTGCCGCTTCTTTTCTTTTTTCCCCTATGTCCCCCCCTCCACAAGGGAGGGGGGGACATAGGGGAAATGTATATATACATATATATATATGTATATATACGTATATATATATATATACATATATATATATATATATGTATATATACATATATATATATATATATATATATATGCGATGAGATGGCGACTTGTCCAGGGTGTGCCCCGCCTTCCGCCCGATTGTAGCTGAGATGGGCGCCAGCGCCCCCCGCGACCCCAAAAGGGAATAAGCGGTAGAAAATGGATGGATGGATATATGTTTCTATTTATTTTATTTTATTTCTGTTCATTATTATTATTTGTTGTTTATCTAATTGATGTATTTGTAGATATTACTTTGTTTTTTGTTGGGTTTTTTTGTTTGTTTTTTTGCTGTTTTTTGGGTTGGTGGTATGATGGGAATAAAAAACAATAAATACTTTAGACATTTAGGGCAGACAACAGCTATATGATGCATGTGAATATGATGTAATGGATAAATGTCTGATGCTGGATGTCAACAAAAATAAAATGAAAAAAAGAAGAAGAAAAACATCAATATGTTGAGTAAGTATCAAAAACGTTAATACAAATTTCTTAATAGGTATTTTTTCCAACAGAAATCATACCTCATTTATAAGTTAGTAATAATCTGTAGATACGGGATAAACATGGACAGCATAATACTATCTTACAGCATACCTGTAAAAAAAACGAGTTGATAGCCAGTCGTGGTCAAAAATGTACATACACTTGTAAAGAACATCATGTCATGGCTAACTTGAGTTTACAATCATTTCTACAACTCTTATTTTTTTGTGATTGGAGCACATACTTGTTGGTCACAAAAAAAAAATCATGAATTTTGGTTCTTTTATGAATTTATTATGTGTCTACTGAAAATGTGAGCAAATATGCTGGGTCAAAAGTATACATACAGCAATGTTAATATTTGCTTACATGTCCCTTGGCAAGTTTCACTGCAATAAGGTGCTTTTGGTAGCCATCCACAAAGTTCTGCTTGAATTTTTTGACGACTTCTCATGACAAAATTGGTGCAGTTCCGCTAAATTTATTGTTTTTCTGACATGGACTTGTTTCTTCAGCATTGTCCAAACATTTAAGTCAGGATTTTGGAAGGCCATTGTAGACGGTGGACGTTGTGTTCTCCAGAACAAAGAGGAAAAAGAACCATCCGGACTGTTATAGGCACAAAGTACAAAAGCCAGCATGTGTGATGGTATGGGGGTGTATTAGTGCCCAAGGCATGGGTAACTTACACATGTGTGATGGTATGGGGGTGTATTAGTGCCCAAGACATGGGTAACTAACACATGTGTGACGGTATGGGGGTGTATTAGTGCCCAAGACATGGGTAACTTACACATGTGTGATGGTATGGGGGTGTATTAGTGCCCAAGGCATGGGTAACTTACACATGTGTGACGGTATGGGGGTGTATTAGTGCCCAAGACATGGGTAACTTACACATGTGTGATGGTATGGGGGTGTATTAGTGCCCAAGGCATGGGTAACTTACACATGTGTGACGGTATGGGGGTGCATTAGTGCCCAAGGCATGGGTAACTTACACATGTGTGATGGTATGGGGGTGTATTAGTGCCCAAGACATGGGTAACTTACACATGTGTGATGGTATGGGGGTGTATTAGTGCCCAAGGCATGGGTAACTTACACATGTGTGACGGTATGGGGGTGTATTAGTGCCCAAGACATGGGTAACTTACACATGTGTGATGGTATGGGGGTGTATTAGTGCCCAAGGCATGGGTAACTTACACATGTGTGACGGTATGGGGGTGCATTAGTGCCCAAGGCATGGGTAACTTACACATGTGTGACGGTATGGGGGTGTATTAGTGCCCAAGACATGGGTAACTTACACATCTGTGATGGTATGGGGGTGTATTAGTGCCCAAGGCATGGGTAACTTACACATGTGTGATGGTATGGGGGTGTATTAGTGCCCAAGACATGGGTAACTTACACATGTGTGATGGTATGGGGGTGTATTAGTGCCCAAGGCATGGGTAACTTACACATGTGTGATGGTATGGGGGTGTATTAGTGCCCAAGACATGGGTAACTTACACATGTGTGATGGTATGGGGGTGTATTAGTGCCCAAGACATGGGTAACTTACACATGTGTGATGGTATGGGGGTGTATTAGTGCCCAAGACATGGGTAACTTACACATGTGTGATGGTATGGGGGTGTATTAGTGCCCAAGACATGGGTAACTTACACATGTGTGATGGTATGGGGGTGTATTAGTGCCCAAGGCATGGGTAACTTACACATGTGTGATGGTATGGGGGTGTATTAGTGCCCAAGACATGGGTAACTTACACATGTGTGATGGTATGGGGGTGTATTAGTGCCCAAGACATGGGTAACTTACACATGTGTGATGGTATGGGGGTGTATTAGTGCCCAAGGCATGGGTAACTTACACATGTGTGATGGTATGGGGGTGTATTAGTGCCCAAGACATGGGTAACTTACACATGTGTGATGGTATGGGGGTGTATTAGTGCCCAAGGCATGGGTAACTTACACATGTGTGATGGTATGGGGGTGTATTAGTGCCCAAGGCATGGGTAACTTACACATGTGTGATGGTATGGGGGTGTATTAGTGCCCAAGACATGGGTAACTTACACATGTGTGATGGTATGGGGGTGTATTAGTGCCCAAGGCATGGGTAACTTACACATATGTGATGGTATGGGGGTGTATTAGTGCCCAAGACATGGGTAACTTACACATGTGTGATGGTATGGGGGTGTATTAGTGCCCAAGACATGGGTAACTTACACATGTGTGATGGTATGGGGGTGTATTAGTGCCCAAGGCATGGGTAACTTACACATGTGTGATGGTATGGGGGTGTATTAGTGCCCAAGGCATGGGTAACTTACACATGTGTGATGGTATGGGGGTGTATTAGTGCCCAAGACATGGGTAACTTACACATGTGTGATGGTATGGGGGTGTATTAGTGCCCAAGACATGGGTAACTTACACATGTGTGATGGTATGGGGGTGTATTAGTGCCCAAGGCATGGGTAACTTACACATGTGTGATGGTATGGGGGTGTATTAGTGCCCAAGACATGGGTAACTTACACATGTGTGATGGTATGGGGGTGTATTAGTGCCCAAGACATGGGTAACTTACACATGTGTGATGGTATGGGGGTGTATTAGTGCCCAAGGCATGGGTAACTTACACATGTGTGATGGTATGGGGGTGTATTAGTGCCCAAGGCATGGGTAACTTACACATGTGTGATGGTATGGGGGTGTATTAGTGCCCAAGACATGGGTAACTTACACATGTGTGATGGTATGGGGGTGTATTAGTGCCCAAGACATGGGTAACTTACACATGTGTGATGGTATGGGGGTGTATTAGTGCCCAAGGCATGGGTAACTTACACATGTGTGATGGTATGGGGGTGTATTAGTGCCCAAGACATGGGTAACTTACACATGTGTGATGGTATGGGGGTGTATTAGTGCCCAAGACATGGGTAACTTACACATGTGTGATGGTATGGTGGTGTATTAGTGCCCAAGGCATGGGTAACTTACACATGTGTGATGGTATGGGGGTGTATTAGTGCCCAAGACATGGGTAACTTACACATGTGTGATGGTATGGGGGTGTATTAGTGCCCAAGACATGGGTAACTTACACATCTGTGATGGTATGGGGGTGTATTAGTGCCCAAGGCATGGGTAACTTACACATGTGTGATGGTATGGGGGTGTATTAGTGCCCAAGGCATGGGTAACTTACACATATGTGATGGTATGGGGGTGTATTAGTGCCCAAGACATGGGTAACTTACACATGTGTGATGGTATGGGGGTGTATTAGTGCCCAAGGCATGGGTAACTTACACATGTGTGATGGTATGGGGGTGTATTAGTGCCCAAGGCATGGGTAACTTACACATCTGTGAAGGCACCATCAATGCTGAAAGGTACATACAGGTTGTGGTGTCAAGGTTTGTTGTTGACGAAGCACAAGATGCAGAGAACGAGACAGGCATGGAGTGAGAAAACATGGTTTTAATATAAAAAACTAGAACAAAACCAAACAAAGGGTTCAAACCAAAAGCGTGCACGTGGGCGGATAACAAACAAAAGGCCTAGCGTGGGAGCTAACAGGTATCTAGCAGGAAACAGAAAAACTGGAAATAGCTAATGTCTAACAAGAAAACACGAAACCAAAAAGCTAGGAGAAAACAAACTATAAATAGCTAACAGAAACAGCTTACCGCTACGACGACAAGGACAAATAGTAGCACGACGGGTAGTAGCTGTAACTATGACATCGACACGACAGGTAGCAACGACACAAGAGCGACAATAATCCAGCACTGACTGGAGGAACAAAGGAGGTAAAATAGGAGCTGGCTGATTGACACCCGGTGTGGCCGGGTGTCAATCAGCCACAGCTGAGGGGAAACAAAGCACTCAGGGAGACAAACAGGAAGCTGAACCAAAATAAGAGTGCTGAGAGGAACTAAGAACAAACTGTCAGTGGCAAGCCTGACCTTTGGAGCAACATATGTTGCCATTCAAGCAACGTTATCATGGACGCCCCTGCTTATTTCAGCAAGACAATGCCAAGCCACATTCAGCACGTGTTACAACAGCGTGGCTTCGTGAAAAAAGAGTGCGGGTACTTTCCTGGCCCGCCTGCAGTCCAAACCTGTCTCCCATGGAAAATGTGTGGCGCATTACGAAGCGTAAAATACGACAGCGGAGACCCCGGACTCTTGAACGACTGAAACTCTACATAAAACAAGAATGGGAAAGAATTCCACTTTCAAAGCTTCAACAATTAGTTTCCTCAGTTCCCAAACGTTTATTGAGTGTCGTTAAAAGAAAAGGTGATGTAACACAGTGGTGAACATGCCCTTTCCCAACTACTTTGGCACATGTTGAAGCCATGAAATTGTAAGTTAATTATTATTTGCAAAAAAAAATAAATTTTATAAGTTTGAACATCAAATATGTTGTCTTTGTAGTGAATTCAACTGACTTTGGGTTGAAAAGGATTGAAAAATCATTGTATTCCGTTTATATTTACATCTAACCCAATTTCCCAACTCATATGGAAACAGGGTTTGTAATATTATTGCTGTGATTTGTAGTCAACATTGCAAGATCCTTGCGAGAGTGCCATGGAAATCCAGTTAGATATATCACAACCCGACAGTAAAGTCAAGGAGCAAATAAAGCATAAACCAACCCAGACGTATGAAACTCTAACCTCTGTAAGGGATCCGTAAGTTTGATGTGTATATCATCCGCTACTTTGAGACGCTAAGACACACGCTCCAGTATTTGGCCCACTGGAGACCTCTTAGAGAAAAGTATCTGTCAAGCCGCTGAGCAAAAGCGATGTTTGATGCCTTCCGTTTTTTTCCGCGGGCGTCGTCGCTAACTTGGAAGGCCTTTCTTACCACCAATTTCTTTATTTATATTTGGCAGCGAGAGGAGGCGGGTCAAGGTGTTCCATTACATGGTAGCAATTTAGAAAAGTGGTTCTGGGCCAGGCTTTCTTGTGGCAAGAAAAAAGCCTGAAACTGGGATACCTTCTCCACGCGGGTCACCTTCAGCTCTGAGGAATAAATAGTGGCAGGCGAAGAAAGCTTTGGATACGCCGGATTGATTGCAGCTGCAATTTCTGAACAATTAATATTCCAATAAAAAATGTCGAAGTGCTTTGTCTAGGTTTTTTTTTTAATTTAAGAAATATTCAAACTGAGGCTGTCTACCAAGTTCTCACCCTCAATTATTTGAGATCTGTTTCTGGCTTCTTTAAACATCTCCTCATTCATCTTCTTTACACAGTTATTTTTATTTTGTGCAGTTCCTTCTTATTTTCATCTTTTCCATGCAGCTTAATATCATGGGAAGGTGGAGAAGGTGATCCAGAACTTTCTTTCACCTCTAGTTGTGTTGCAGTGCTTCAGGTTCAAACACTGATGCCATCTATTACACAGACTAGAAGCAAGGAATCATGCAGAGACAGAGTTAAAGGCCTACTGAAATGAGATTTTCTTATTCAAACAGGGATAGCAGGTCCGTTCTATGTGTCATACTTGATCATTTCGCGATATTGCCATATTTTTGTTGAAAGGATTTAGTAGAGAACATCGATGATAAAGTTCGCAACTTTTGGTTGCTAATAAAAAAGCCTTGCCTGGACCTGAAGTAGCAGACGATGTGCGCGTGACGTCACGGGTTGTGGAGCTCCTCAAATCTAAATATTGTTTACAATCATGGCCACCAGCAGCTAGAGCAATTCGGACCGAGAAAGCGACAATTTTCCCATTAATTTGAGCGAGGATGAAAGATTCGTGGATGAGGATAGTGAGAGTGAAGGACTAGGAAAAAAAAGACCGTGCAGTGGGAGCGATTCAGATGTTATTAGACACATTTACTAGGATAATTCTGGAAAATCTCTTATCTGCTTATTGTGTTAGTAGTATTTTAGTGGGATTATATGGTCGTACCTGGAAGTCGGAGTGGTGTGGTGACCGCCAGTGTCTCTGAGGGAAGCCACTTTTCTCGACGAGGCGAAGCGAAGGCAGCCGGTCGAGCCGGGCAGAGCTTTTTTCCCCCCTCCTCCACGGTGGAAGCATCCCACATTCGGGGGCGGCCGGTCGGAGGAGGCGAGAGAGTCTGAAACTCACTCTTTGACAGGTGCACGAGGAACGACGCAAGCTCCGCTGATGTCTACGTTAAGAGCCCACTTATTACCACAATGTTCTCACCGAAACCTGCCGGTTGACATGTGGTCGGGAACCATGTTCGCTTGACCGCTCTGTTCCACAGTAAAGCTTCACCTTCGGGAATGTAAACAAGGAAACACCGGCTGTTTGTGTTGCTAAAGGCGGCCGCAATACACCGCTTCCCACTTACATCTTTCTTCTTTGACGTCTGCATTATTAATTAAACAAATTGCAAAAGATTCAGCGACACAGATGTCCAGAATACTGTGTAATTATGCGATTAAAGCAGACGTCTTTTAGCTGGGATCGGGCTGGAACAAAATGTCCGCTACAATCCGTGACGTCGCGCGCACGCGTCATCATACTCTTTATTATATCGCGACGTTTTCAACAGGATATTTCACGCAAAATTTAAAATTGCAATATAGTAAACTAAAAAGGCCGTATTGGCATGTGTTGCAATGTTAATATTTCATCATTGATATATAAACTATCAGACTGTGTGGTCGCTAGTAGTGGGTTTAGGTAGGCCTTTAAATTTTGCTCAATTGAGGAGAGACGTGTGTTTGGGCTGTACTCTAGTTACAGATCCAAACTACGTTCGAAAAGTCCAGCCCACGTGCTTCCTCTATTTATTTGTGAGGTCCCCGGTTACATCACTGAAGCTGTCGCTGAAGGAAGGGGGAAATCTTGACAGCTCCAGTTAGACACAATATATGATTATACAAATATGCAAATGTGCTGACAGTCGTGATATCGCCTTGTCTCTGCTCTGTCTGCATCACGTTACATGATGTTCGGCCTTGGCCGTCAGCAGGCCGATTCTGGAAACAAAGACTAATACCAGACTGGCTTGCAATGTTTTGGAGTGCCAGCTTGGTACAGAAAAATAAAAATACCACTTCAGCACAATTGTTAGTAACTACAGCAACAGCCCTTTAGCATAAGAGTTGTGTGATAATATATACATCATTATTCTAACAGTGTCAAGGACACCACTAATGCTGGTCACATTGTCACAGATTTCCTAGGGCTGGGCCTAAAAAGTATGTCTAAAGGTAAAATTCCCCCCCCCCCAAAATAGTGATTTTAGGTACATTCTGTGGCATGTTTCAGCACATTTTGTAATGCCTACTTTTAGCCACAAAACGTGTTAGGCTTTGCATCAGCCACTCACGTCACCTGCAGGAGACTGCAGGTAATTGCATATTGCGTAGGATGTGTTTAGGTATCATGTTAATTATACGCAGAATTTAAAGTGCCATAAATTCCGCACTGTAAGGCACATTTAAAATATTTTCTTTTTTCCTCAAATCTTGACGGTGCGCCCAATGCACAGAATAATTCTGGTTGTGCTTACCAACCTCAAATTAATTGTATTTGGTACATGGTGTAATGGTAAGTTTGCTTCACTGGAACACTTAAATGACCCAAAGCAACTTGATGACCGAAATTTCACCAACAATTTCTCCTAATGTATGTTTTTGGTTCTGAACATAAATTTTGCAGTCATTTCCCACTATGCTGCTGTATTTTTCGGACTATAAGGCGCACTTAAAATCCTTTAATTTTCTCAAAAATCGACAGTGCGCCTTAAAACTAGGTGCGCCTAATGTACAGCATAATTTTGGTTGTTCTTTGGTTGTTCTTACCGACCCCGGAACTCTTTTATTTGGTACAGGGTGAAATGACTAAATGTGAACAGTAAATGGCAGTCAAACATAAGAGATACGTGTAGACTGCAATATGACTTAAGTAAACAACACCAACATTTTAAATGTTCCTTTGAAAATATAGAACATGAAGATGTTCTATATGTATTGGAATGTTTTAGGATGACTTTGGTAAGCTATGAAGCCGTACTGTGCTTCAACATACAAGTATTATTATGGTGTGTGTTTAAGGTAAGACATATTATTTGGCGTTTTGTTTCATAATAGTTTGCAAAAGCAACTTTTCTTACCTTCTGGTACCTGCTAATCTGCATTTGGGATCTGCATAAATCCTGAAAATGTGCGCGCTTCCGCCTGTGTAGTCCGTGACAAAACCAATAAGCTTCTTATTTTGTTAAGACCCAGTGGATTTCAGGGCGCATTAAAGGGGTCGTATTATTTTAATTTTTTTCCAAATGTAAAATATTACCTTGTGGGCTACAAAACATGTAATGGTGGTTCTTTGGTCAAAATGCATAGAGGATGTTTTACAGATCATCTTCAAGCCGCTTTCTGACGGTCGCTTCAGGATGCGCCGTTTTGTGGTCGGTCTTATTTACGTGGCTCACCTTCGACAGCGTCTTCTCTCTGTCATCTTTGTTGTAGCGGTGTAGCGTGCAAGGACGGGACAAATTGCAGTCTACACGTATCTCTTATGTATGACTGCCATTTACTGGTCACACCATGTACCAAATGAAAGAGCTTCGAGGTCGGTAAGATCAACCAAAATTATGCTGTATGTTAGGCCCACTGTCGATTTTTGAGAAAATGAGAGGATTTTAAGTCCTAAAAATACAGTAATATTGTGGGAAATGACTGCCAAATTAATTTTCAGAAACAAAAATTATATTTGGAGAACTTTTTAGGGAAATTTCGGTCATGTTGATGCCGTGGGTCCTTCAAGGTCAAAGCATAAAGTTCTCCCAATGAAACCGAGGCAATTTTAGAGTGAACTTTCACCTTTGCTCGGACAAAAAAAAACTTTATTGCTCCTGGACATTGTTTTTTTTGTTTTTTTTCCCCGCTCCGGTAAAACATAACTAGAACCATCGGTCGTCCGGGCTGACCTTTTTGTTTGACAGGACGGAGCACAGAGTGAATGTTTTCCTTTAACACATTAAAAAAAAATGGAAGAAGAAGAAGAACGAAAAAAAAAGAAAGAAAGACAGGAAATGTCATGGTTTTCTCAGAAAGATTGTTTACTTTTGCAGTCCTTAAAAGGCCAGAATCATAGTGATCCATCACTCTTATGCGTGTCCTTCTTATGATAAAGGCTATTTCTGTATTTTTGTATTTTTTTCCCCCTCCTGCTCTTCCAATGTGGTGCTTTATTCAATTGATTGAGGCATGTCAATGGAGGCTCAATTAATCACCGCTGTTCCGCCTCAGTGGAAGAGTGAAGATAAATCTAATTGTATAAGTGGGATTATGGAAGTCTGGGTAATATTAAAATCAATACAGGAGGGGAGAAACACTACCACAGCAAAATAGTCTGATGTTCTGCCCTGCCCCGTATAGCTTTGCATTACTTCCAAGGAAATCCATTTCGGAAAAAAAAGGCCATAATAGTTCAAAACTGCAGGGATTATTTCCTGCATGCTGGTTCGGCTGATATATGCTGTCCTCAGTCCCGCATAGGTCAACATTTTTTTTCCCCTTTAAAACTTCCTAGGCAGTCATTTTCAATCTGCTCATTGAAGCCAGTGTCATTTACTGATAGCAGCAACCATATATATATATATACATATATATATATATATATATATATATATATATATATATATATATATATACATATACAGGTGCTGGTCATATTATTAGAATATCCTGAACAAGTTGATTTATTTCATTAATTCCATTTAGGTTAACCGAAGGAGCATTCAAAACAAGATGGAATAATCACAACTTCTCCTTTAGAAACCAGACTTTGCGGAATTCTACAGAACTCAGCAAACACATTTGGAACCTCAAAGACAATAATGTTGAATATTCAATAACATGGCAAATTCTTGCATCCAGCACACCTTACAACAGTGGTAATAAAAGATGCAACCTACGCTTAAAAGAGAAACTGTTTATTATATATCGTCCAGACCTGTCATCCCTCAACAAGCGCAGTGAAATCATTTCAACATGCCGCCACAGACGGAAACACCTCCTAGGTAACACATGAGCCAATCACCACGCCCCTACGTCTGCCTGTACCCACCCACTCTGTGCCCTATATAAACCATTGCATGTGAATGCTTCCATTAAAATCTCCTGATGATTGAGGGAACCCCTCATGAAACAGTTCTGTAGAGATGAAGTAGTCTTGTGATTTTTCCCACACCTACATATATATATATATATATATATATATATATATATATATATATATATATATATATATATATATATATATATATGTATATGTATATATATAGATATATATCAAACATGCATGCTCATTCCGTGCCCGAGGTAAATGAATGCAAAAATAACTGAAAATTGGCTCGGTCTGGTAATATTTTCATGGCTGCACGGGCAGTTTCGTGATTAACTTTGTGGCAAGGCTGGCGGTTAATCATGGCTGGGAATTAATGCAGTTGGTAAAGGCCCGTGATAAATTGGGTGTGCCATACGGCGCGCTCACGTTTATTGGGTTTAGGAACTTGTAGGGATGAATTAAGAGTACGGCGGCGGATTGTCAGGATGCAGGCATTGCAGCGGCAGTGAATCCTCCCACTCAGTGGCGACACCTACAATATGTCTGATTTAATAGAGGCTGGCGGAGAGGAGATGGAGGCAGCGGGGAAAAGAAAAAGAAAAAAAAAACATGCAAGAGGACTGCATATTCATAGAAAAGAGTGAAGGGACATGGCAGTTAGGCAGGGAGTCAAGGCAGGATGGAGTAGAAGATGTCTGACATCCTTATTTGGAAATGAGATGGAAGTAAAACAACCTGAGGGCTCAGAAACGTAATTTTTTCTATCTTTGGCTTTTATTTTGACCGCAGAGCAGGGATATTCTGGACCATAGGGCGCATCGGATTATAAGGCGTACTTCCAATGAGTGG
Source organism: Nerophis ophidion (assembly GCF_033978795.1). Lineage (NCBI taxonomy): Eukaryota > Metazoa > Chordata > Actinopteri > Syngnathiformes > Syngnathidae > Nerophis > Nerophis ophidion. Next base: position 48,958,885 of record NC_084627.1, on the reverse strand, counting down.
GTCTATTCAGGTCGTTTTTCATACAAAAGGCGCACCGGCTTATAAGACCCATTAAATGGCTCATATTATTATTATTATTATTATTATTATTATTATCCCCAGTCCTGGTCTCACCCTACTGGATCCCTGTCTGTCACCGCATTGATTTTAAATGACTTTTAATTGTTTTTAAATCCTGCAGGCCTGGGTTCAATCCCTGGCTCGGGATCTTTCTGTGTGGAGTTTGCATGTTCTCCCCGTGACTTCGTGGGTTCCCTCCAGGTACTCTGGCTTCCTCCCACCTCCAAAGACATGCACCTGGGGATAGGCCCCTCCCACCTCCAAAACACATGCACCTGGGGATAGGCCCCTCCCAACTCCAAAGACATGCACCTGGGGATAGGCCCCTCCCAACTCCAAAGACATGCACCTGGGGATAGGCCCCTCCCACCTCCAAAGACATGCACCTGGGGATAGGCCCCTCCCACCTCCAAAGACATGCACCTGGGGATTGGCCCCTCCCACTTCCAAAGACATGCACCTGGGGATAGGCCCCTCCCACCTCCAAAGACATGCACCTGGGGATAGGCCCCTCCCACCTCCAATAGGTTGATTGGCAACACTAAATGGTCCCTAGTGTGAATGTTGTCTGTCTATCTGTGTTGGCCCTGCGATGAGGTGGCGACTTGTCCAGGGTGTACGCCGCCTTCCGTCCGATTGTAGCTGAGATAGGCGCCAGCGCCCCCTGCGACCCCAAAAGGGAATACGCGGTAGAAAATGAATGGATAAATCTCGAAATGGCCTGACCCCACAGTACCTGACCGAGCTTCTGCACCTCGGTCTAGAGCCCTGAGGTCAGCTGCCCAACTTCTGTTGGCGGTCCCCAGATCCTGGCTAAAGCATACTTGCCAACCTTGAGACATCCGAATTAGGGAAATTTAGGGGGGGTTGTGGTGAGCGGGGTGGGGGCGGGCGGGGTTAAGAGGGGAGGAGTATATTTATAGCTAGAATTCACTAAAATTAAAGTATTTTTATATACATATATATATATATATATATATATATATATATATATATATATATATATGTATATATATGGAATAAATTGTTGAAATTCAGTGTTTATTTATTTACACATATGCACACATAACACTCCTCTCTACTCGTTGTTGTATTTGAAAGTGCAATGCTTTGCAGGAGCACAAGTATGGACAAAGTCTGGACAAAACCCAGTTTGTTGTTCAGCCCTTCAATCTAGTTCCTGACCTTATCCCTCTGGTCAGTTTGAGACAGGTGTCCTCCGACCCCTGACCTCTACTCCTACCCGTGGGGGCTCCTGCCGGATGTCGCCAATTTGTTTATAATCACTCTTAAAATCAAAGCCTGCTTTCCTTGAGGATTCCATTGTCCTGGGGGCAAGAACCACCACTGTCTGGATGATCTGTGATGGACACCCGCACCCAAAGTTATCTTAGGGCATATTTCCTTAAAAGTACAATCCCCTAAAAGATTCTGTGGCAAATTACAAATGCATGCTGGTTCACAATCGTATAAGAAAAATGTACATGGTATAATTAACCGATGCAACATTTTTTATCTTTATTAACTGGTTTATTATAATATTATAATATAATATAATACAATATAAAAATAACACTCATAGCAGTCAACATTTTCACTATATGGCAAATATGTGTAAAAATAATGGATTTTAATTTTCATCACAGATTGCAGTTTAATCAATAAAAATAAATGAATACTACAATTGTAATGGATTGCAAACTACGTGCCTTGCACACAACACATGTACCAGTAAGTCATTAACCGTTGTACCATTCACTCTGATTCCGTCGTCTTCATATGCATCCATCTTCCCTGCATTGTTGATTTGATTTAATCATGTGACTTGCGACTCACGGCGCTGCTTTTGTGAGCCCCGCCCCTCCCCCGAGTGATGCAGAGGCTTGTTGAGCGGCCGCAATTGCTGGTGAGGATTTGTTTTCTACGTGAATAGCAACATTTGTGAAAAAAAACATGAGCGGTAAGATGGAAGAAAAGGACAGAAAATGGGCAGGTTGACAGGTTTGGCCCGACTCCCTGTGAACACTCCCCAAGACTTCCAATGAGCTGGCCAGTGCTGCCGGGTACTTTTCCTCTTTGGTCCGGAGGGCACGACATCCACAGATTCCAAAAACAATTTAAAATGTGGACTCGTCAGACCACAGAACACGTTTCCACTTTGCGTCAGTCCATCTTAGATGACCTCAGGCGCAGCGAAGCCGGCGGCGTTTCTGGGTGTTGTTGATAAATGGCTTTCGCTTTGCACAGTAGAGTTTTAACTTGCACTTACGGATGTAGCGACGAACTGTAGTTACTGACAGTGGTTTTCTGCAGTGTTCCTGAACCTATTTGGTGATATCCTTTACACAATGATTTTAGTTTTTGATGCAGGACTGCCTGAGGGATCGAAGGTCACGGGCATTCAATGTTGTTTTTTGACCATCTGAAACTTTTGAGGATATCACGGACCGTAGATGGTGAAATCCCTAAATTCCTTGCAATAGCTTGTTGAGAAATGTTGTTCTTAAACTGGTGGACAATTTGCTCACACATTTGTTCACAAAGTGGTGACCCTCGCCCCCTCCTTTGTGAATGCCT